>NC_045434.1:198452553-198478163 GCF_002776525.5 Piliocolobus tephrosceles | reverse complement strand
TTCCTTCTTTCTTTCTTTCTTTCTTTTCTTTCTTTCTTTCGAGACAGGGTCTCACTCTGTTGCCCCGGCTAGAGTGCAGTGGCATGATCACAACTCACTGCAGCCTCGACTTCCTGGGGTTCAGGTGATCCTCTCACTTCATCCCCCTGAGTAACTGGGACCACAGGTGTGCGCCACCATGCCTGGCTAAGTTTTGTATTTTTTTGTAGAGATGGGCTCTTGCCATGTTGCCCAGGCTGGTCTTGAACTCCTGAACTCAAGTCATCTGCCTGCCTTGGCCTCCCAAAGTGTTGGGATTACAGGCATGAGCCACCATGCCCGGTTATCTTCATTGATTTCTATACCCCACATCTGTCATCAGCAAATGCTTTGGCACTTTCTCCAAAACCATCCCAAATCCAGCCGTTCACCCCAAATCTCTCTCTCCCACAGACAGTGTAGCAGCTCCGCGTGAGCCTGATTCCACCCCACCCCTCCAATCCACTCTCCACAGGCAACCAGAGGGTCTTCTTCAGATGTGACTCGAGTCAAATGCACAGGCCTTATGGTGGTCTTTACCTGACCCAGCCCTGCCTACCTTTCCTCTGCTGGCCCGTGGGCGTCATCCTCACTGGCCTTGTTCCTGAGACAGAATTGCCTGTAATCCCAGCACTTTGGGAGGCTAAGGCGGGAGGATCGCTTGAGCCCAGGAGTTCAAGACCAGCCTAGGCAACGTAGTGAGACCCCAGCTCTAAAAAAAACAAAAAAAGATGAGGCAGGAGGATCACTTGAGCCCGGGAGGTCAAGGCTGCAGGCAGCCATGATTGTGCCACAGCACTCCCACAGGGGTGACAGAGTGGGATCCTATGTCAAAAAAAAAAAAAAAAAAAAATTGCAACCACTGCCCCCAGGGCCTGGGCATTTGGGGTTGCCTGCCTGGCACACAGGGTCTCAGTGCCACCTGACCAGGGTCTTCATGCCTGTCATGTCCCTGCTCCCGCACCACCTCCTCAGGGACCTCCCCAGACTCCCCACCTACAACCTTCTCCCCCAGCAAGTTGCTCTGTTCCTTTATCTCACTTTATTTTCTTCGCAGCTTTTATCGTGATCGGAAACTATGCTCTCTGTTTACTCACTTGCTTCCCTCCTCATAGTCTTCTCCAACCAGAATGGTCAGCTTCTCATGCAGGGGACTCTGTCCTGTCTGCTGCTGCTTCCTCGGAGCCAAGAACTGTACCTGGCACACAGTAGGCACCTCATAAGTGCTCTGTGGAATGCAAGACTCCAGCTGTAAAGGGTTGACCATCTTGGAAATGCAGCTCAGATGCCATATGCCCCCACCCTCTCCCCAGATGGAAGCCGCCAAAGCCTCTGTCTGTCTCTCCCTAGGCTAAGCCCTGTGGCCCTGTTGTCAGTTCCTTATGGAATGTGGCCCATGTTCTCAGACCCACAGTCAGCTCCTGGAGGGCAGGGCCAGGTCCTGCTGATTCCTGTATCCCCACCGAGCATGGCACTTGTTCACACCCATAGAGAAGGCTCGGAGTAAATACAGACGGGGGCAGTGGGTACCCAGGAGGAAGTGCAAAGAGCCCCAGCATTTGTTGTTTGTTTTGGGGCAAACGCACTTCATCTCTCATGCCGCAGGGATTAAAGATGGCTGCAAATTCTCCGACATACCTCCCATGGACCTAAGGGGCGTGTAACTGCTTTGACCAACAGGAAACAGCAGAAGTGATGCTGGGCCAGGTCCTGCCTCAGACCCTGAGAGACTGCAGCTTCACTTCCTGTCATTTGGAGCCTTGAGTGGCCAGGTGAGAAGGCTGACCACCTTGCTGCAGATGAAGAGGGGCTCAGGTGAGCCCAGCCTCACAGCAGCCCCCACCGAGCTGTCAGGGGTGTGAGAAAAGCTGGTGGACCCTTCAGATGAGCTCAGTTGAGTATTTCCAAGTAACTTCAGTCAACGCTACATGAAACCGAAGAATTGCTTGAATTCCTAACCCACAAAATCACAAGATATAATAAAATGCTGTCCTAAACCAACAACTTTGTCATAGGTTATTGGGACACATGTCAACTCTGATCTATGGGAGGTGGCTGCCTGGGACGCTCCCTTGAGCAGGCATCTGAAGCTGAGATGGGTTTGTTTTGGTGAAGAAGAGTTCTGTGATCTGTTAGTGATGTCTGCCATGAGCACAGGAGGGGAGATGGGGAGTTAGCTGTGCTGCACATTTCATATTCCTGGCAAATTGTATGTCGACTACAGTAGGGCATAATTTAATTTCATTTAATTTTTTTTAAAAAAGACAGAGTCTTGCTCTATCATCCAGGCTGAGTGCAGTGGCACAATCTCAGCTCACTGCAACCTCCGCCTCCTGGGTTCAAGTGATTCTTGTGCCTCCGCCTCACACGTATCTGGGATTATAGGTGCACACTACCACACCCGGCTAATTTTTGTATTTTTAGTAGAGACAGGGTTTCGCCATGTTGGCCAGGCTGATCTCGAACTTCTGACCTCAAGTGATCCACCCACCTTGGCCTCCCAAAGTGCTGGGATTGCAGGTGTGAGCCAATGCGCCTGGCCGATTTTATTTAATCTTCATGGGTCGGACTTATCATCTTCATTTTATAAGTGAAGAGACTGAGGAACAGAGAGATTATGTAGCACATCCCAGCTAGAAGGTCCCCCAGCAAAAGGCAGGCAGAGTAGAATCTGTGGCCCCAAAGTCCACACTTTTCCCACAAAACCAGGTAAGAACACAGGTGTTCCTCAGAGGCAAAACTGTTCTCCATGGAAGGTTCACAGACCCGCTCTGTCCTGATTGATCACAGATCCCTCTCCATGTCTTCCATCTTCACCAGCCCTCAGTCCTTGCGACCAGGTCTAGCTCTACTCAGGAACTGGGACAGCTGGCACTAGGCCAGCGTCACCAGCGCCCCCGAACTGCTGGGTTTCCCCTCTGTCATGGGAGGCTGGCACTTAGGTATCTCTCAAGGGTGGAACCAGACAAGTTTATAAAGAGCTTAACGAAATACCCGTTTCACAGCTCTCAGTGCCAGGCAAAGCTAAGTGCTCTGTGCAAGGTTCTTAGAGAGCAATTATGAAAACCTTTCTTGGGGGAGTCGGAAGCCTTGTGGTGGGGGTGGGGGTGGCAGGGAGTGGGAAGAGGGAGGAGCAGGGTTGACAGTTTAGGCCCGGCTCTACGCCTTCCTGGAGGTGTGATCTTGAATAAACAATTTCTCTATTCCTACCCTCAGTCTTTTCATCTAATTCAAGTGGGGATAATTAGACCTACCTTGCTTGGTAATTTTTAAGATAGAGGATTTAATTAAGTGAAGTTCTTTAAACAGTGCTTAGCACACACTGGTGCTTACTAAACTTTTCTTATGAATGAATGAATGAATGAATGAACGAGGATAACTGTTGACTGTGCTGAGCGGTATATGCGGGTCTGAATCCCATACTGGTTTGGCTGGCTCTCTGCACTCACTATGCCTGGAACAGAGTAGTCACCTAATGTATATTTGCTGAAAAAATTCTTCTAAGTCCAACTTAAGGAAGTTTTCAGGCACATGCACACACAAAAATCATACACTGCATTCCGAAGTAGATAGAATTTATTCAGGTGATGATAATATCTCAAGTCTTCAGACCCAGTATCAGGAAGCCTCATCTGTGAACCAGGAAACAAGCAGAAACGACCTCTGAACACACGAAAGTATAAAGTTCATGCGCCAATACTTATGACTTCTTTCCTAGAAATACCCTCTCTCATTTGTAACCTAGTTACTCTTGGCTTACAAACATCTTTCATTAAGGTTTTCAAGCCCACCTTAGACTAGAAGAAGCAAGTTGGAGAGGAAGAAATCCTGGAAGACAGAGAAGTACTTGTACAGAAACAATTTCAGGTTGGGCACAGTGCTCACGCCTGTAATCCCAGCACTTTGAGAGGCTGAGGTGGGAGGACTGCTCAAGCCCAGGAGTTCGAGACCAGCCTGAGCAACATGGCAAAACCCTATCTCCACACAATATACAAAAATTAACCAGGTGTGGTGGCATTGCCTGTAGTCCCAGCTACTTGGGAGGCTGAGGTGAGAGGACAGCTTGAACTCAGGAGGTCAAGGATGCAGTAAGCCATGATTGCACCACTGTACTCCAGTCTGGGTGACAGAGCATGACATTGTCTCAAAACAACAACAACAACAAAACCAAAAAGACAAAACAAACAAACAAACACAATTCCAGCAGGAAGTTGGGCTTCAAATCCATAAAATAGGAATAACAAAAATTCAAGAAAACCCCATGATAATGTAAATCCAGGTAAACTGCCATTGGCAATTGGCTCCAGGTCCCTAGAAGTCAAGACCAGCAGGTGGCTATACATAAGCTAATGCAAGATTGCATTTGAAAAGATTGGAGTTTGTGGGCCCCACTTTCAATGTTCTGGTAGGGGTTCTTCTACAGCAATATTTCTCATTTATTGAGCACTTCATATATTCCAGGTGTTTTATGTACATGTCCTCATTTAATTTTACAATCAACCTATGAGATGGATACTGTTATCCTCTTAATAGAGAGCATGGCTTCTCATCCTTGGCACTGTTGACTTGTTTGCGAGGCTGTCCTGTGCGTTGTAGGAAATTCAGCAGCATCCCTGACCTCTGCCCACCAGATGCCAGTAGCATCCCCCACTTCCCAGTCAGGACAACAAAAATTGCCAGATGCCCCTGGCACAGAATTGGCCCCAGCTGAGAAAATATTAGAAATGTGGGAACTGAGGCTCAGAGAGGGTGAGAGTTGTCCAAGATCACACAGCTTGCAACTGGCTGGGCTGGGATTTACACAATAGAAGTCATAAGTGGCTGTTCTGAAGCCATCAGTGGCTGACCTAGGCTCATTGGGGATGACCTTTACACTTGGGGACAAATTCCCCTGAACTGTATCCTTGGTCTCCCTGACTCTCTCCTCTCCTGCATTTCCATAGAGGTTTCCTTCCACAATGTGGAAGCAGCAATGACGGACCATATCTGGGGCCGTGGTATCCCATTTTTGTTAGGCAACTGGTGTCTTTAAAGGGTGAATTTTGGGAAGAAATAATACCTCTTCTATCTGGGTTTATGGGGCTACCATCTGAGCTGGCTGTCCTACTGAGGCTGTAAGTCAAGGACGACGGTTAGGGTTAATGGAACCCAAGGACCCCAGTGAATTCAGCGGGGCCCGTGTTGAGGATTCCCAGGCCATAAGTGGGCTCAGCGACGAGCAGGGCCATCTGGCCTGGGAGGAGGAGTGTGGCAAGCTGTTTCCATCCCCGCCTTGGGGTTGGAGGGCGTTGATCCTCTGGCAGATCCTGGGTCAGGAAGGCAGGGCTTCGGCAGAGGAAGGGGCCTCTGCATCCTTCTGGGCCTCACTCACTCTTATCTGGGCCTGGAGGAGCTTGGGTGTTTTGGTGGGGGATGCTCTGGGGGATGGAGAGGGGCCTCCTGCACACGGAGGTAGACAGGGAGCTGAGCGCTTGCTGAGGCTGCTGAATCCGAGGCTGAGTGCTGTGGCAGGTGACACAGGTAACTTCGTCTAGTGCCGCCGTCTGTGTTTATTTCCTTCCTATCTCGCTTCCCCCACCCAGGGACTTAGTGACTTCGTGTTTATTTTTAGTTCTTTGAGACAACTTTGTCACTCAGGCTGGAGTGCAGTGGTGTGATTATAGCTCACTGCAACCTCGATCTCTTGGGCTCCAGCGATCCACCCACCTCAGCCTCCCAGTAGCCAAGACTACAGATGTGCACCACCACACCGGCTATATTTTTTGTATTTTTGGTAGAGACGGAGTCTCACTATGTTGCCCAGGCCGGTCTTAAACTCCTGGGCTCAAGCGATCCTTCTGCGTTAGCCTCCTAAAGGGTTGGGATTACAGGTGTGAGCCCCTGTTCCCACCAACCTCTTGTTTAAAAGAGCTCAGCTGTGCTATGGGGAATGAAGGCAAGAGCTCCGAGGCTGTGCTTTAAGCAGACCACCAAAGGGAGCTCTGTGCTCCCCTCCCCAGGACAGCAGGGATCAGTGAGAGGCCCCCAAAAGAGGTGGAATCTCGGAGGACAGGACTTGGAGCTGTCCCCACTCCATTAACAACTGTGGAGGCAGAGGACTTCGGCCAGAAGATTCCTCACAGAAACCACCCTCCCCACGGTGAGCAGCTGGTTCAGATCTTGACCTAGAGGGATTGACCCGAAACAATTTCACCATTATCTAGAAGGATGGCTTCACACACATGCAACAGCCTATTGGGAAGGTTTTTTTTTTTTTTTTTGAGACGGAGTCTCGCTCTGTCACCCAGGCTGGAGTGCTGTGGCCGGATCTCAGCTCACTGCAAGCTCCGCCTCCCGGGTTCACGCCATTCTCCTGCCTCAGCCTCCCGGGTAGCTAGGACTACAGGCGCCGCCACCTCGCCCGGCTAGTTTTTTGTATTTTTTAGTAGAGACGGGGTTTCACCGTGTTAGCCAGGATGGTCTCCATCTCCTGACCTCGTGATCCGCCCGTCTCGGCCTCCCAAAGTGCTGGGATTACAGGCTTGAGCCACCGCGCCCGGCCGCTTTTTTTTTTTTTTTTTAAGACAGGGTCTCACTCTGTCGCCCAGGCTGGAGTGCAGTGGCACCATCTCAGATCACTGCAACCTCTGCCTCCCGGTTCAAATGATTCTCATACCTTAGCCTCCTGAGTAGGTGGGATTACAGGTGTGTGCCACCATGCCTGGCTAATTTTTGTATTTTTAATAGAGACGGGGCTTTGCCATGCTGGCCAGGCAGGTCTCAAACGCCTGGCCTCAAGTGTCCACCCGCCTCGGCCTCCCAAAATGCTGGGATTACAGGCATGAGCCACGTGTCCGGCCACCATACACTACTACCAGTGGTTTTTCCTGGGGAAATAGAATTTTGCATAACTGGTCTGTACTTTTTCATTGTTTGTGTGCTTGCCTGTTAACAAACCTAGAGTCAGTCTTCCATATCCGTGGGTGCCGCATCTGTGGGTTCAACCAACTATGGGCCAAAAATATTCAGAAACAAAGATGGGTGGTTGCATCTGTACTGAACATGTACAGACTTTTTCCTTATGGTTATTCCCTAAACAATACACGATGGCAACTAATTACATGACATTTATATTGCATTAGGTATTACAAGTAATCTAGACATGATTTAAAGTACAGGCATATGTTGGAGACACTGCAATGAAGTGAATATCACAGTACACTTGAGTTACACAAATTTTTGGCCTCCCAGTGATGTGTACGCTATACTGTAGTCTATTAAGTGTGTAATAGCATTATGCCTAAAAACAATGTACCCATCTCAATTAAATAATACTCTATGGCTAAAAAATGTTAACAATCAGCTGAGTTTTTAGTGAGTCATATCTTTTTGCTGGTGGAGGGTCCTGCCTCGATGTTGATGGCTGCTGACTGATCAGGGTGGTGGTTGCTGAAGGCTGGGGTGACTGTGGCAATTTCTTAAAATAAGACAATGTAGTTTGTTACATCAATGGACTCTTCCTTTCATAAAATATTTCTCTGTAGCATGCATTTTAGCCATGGTAGAACTTCTTTCCAAGTTGGAGTCGATCTTCTTAAACCCTGCAGCTGCTTCATCAACTAAGTTTATGGAACATTCAAAATCCTTTGCTGTCATGCCAACCATGTTCACAGTGTTCACACCAGGAATAGATTCCATCTCAAGAAACCACTTTCTTTGCCCATTTTTAAGAAGCAACCTCTCATCAATTGAAGTTTCGTTATGAGATGGTGACAACTCAGTCACATCTTCAGACTCTGCTTCTAATTCTAGTTCTCTTCCTGTTTCTACCACATTGGCAGTGACTTCCTTTACTGAAGTCTTGAACCCCTCAAGGTTATCCTAAGGATTGGAATCAATTTCTTCAAAACACCTGTTCATGTTGGTATTTTGACCTCCTCCCATGAATCACAAATGCTCTTAATAGCATCTAATAGAATGGTGACTCCTTTCCAGTAGGTTTTCAATTTACTTTGCCCAGGTCCATGAGAGGAATCACTATGTATGACAGCTATAGCCTTACGAAATATATTTCTTAATAACAAGACTTGAAAGTCAAAACTAAGACCAGGCACAGTGGCTCACACCTGTAATCCCAGCACTCTGGGAGGCTGAGAGAGGTGGATCACGAGGTTAGGAGTTCAAGACCAGCCTGGCCAAGACGCTGAAACCCCATCTCTACTAAAAATACAAAAATTAGCCGGGCATGATGGTGGGCGCCTGTAATCCCAGCTACATGGGAGGCTGAGGCAGGAGAATCGCTTGAACCAGGGCGGCAGAGATTGCAGTGAGCCTAGATCACGTCACTGCATTCCATCCTGAGTGACAGAGCAAGACTCCGTCTGAAAAAAAAAAAAGAAAGAAAGTCAAAATTACTCCTTGACCAATGAACTGTAGAATGGATGTTGCGTTAGCAGGCATATAAACCACATTAATCTGGTATCTCTCCATCAGAGCTCTTGGGTGACCAGGTGCATTGTCAATAAGCAGTAATACTTTGAAAGGAGAATCTTTTTTTTTTTTTTTTTTTTCTGAGCAATAGGCCTGAGCAATGGGCTTGAAATATTTTGTCAACCTTACTGTAAACAGATGTGCTGTCATCCAGGCTTTCTTGTTCCACTGATAGAACACAGGCAGAAGAGACGTAGCATAATTCTAAAAAGCCCCATGAATTTTGGAATGGTGGGTGAGCACTAGCTTCAAACTAAAGTCACCAGATGCATTCGTGCCTAATAAGAAAGTCAGCCTGTTCTTTTAAGCTTGGAAGCCAGGCGAGGCATTGACTTCTCTCTAGCTATGAAAATCTTAGATGGCATCTTCTTCTAACAGAAGACTGTTCCATCTACATTGAAAGTCTGTCGTTAAGTGTGGCTACCTTCATGAATGACCTTAGCTAGATCTGCTGGAGAACTTGCTGCAGCTTCTACATCAGCACTTGCTACTTTGCCTTGCACTTGTATGTTATGGAGATGGCTTCTTTCCTTAAACCTCATGAACCAACCTGTGCTAGCATCAGACTTTTCTTCTGTAGCTTCCTCAACTCTCTCAGCCTTCATAGAATTGAAGCACGTTAGAGTCTTGCTCTGGATTAGACTTTGGCTTTAGGGAATGTTGTAGCTGGTTAGATCTTCTATCCAGATCACTCAGACTTTCTCCATGTCAGCAATAAGGCTGTTTCACCTTCTTATCATTTGTGTATTCACTGGATTAGCACTTTTAATTTCCTTCAAGAACTTTTCCTTTGGGTTCACAACTTGGCTCACTGGTGCAAGATGCCTCGCTTTAGGCTTATCTCAGCTTTCAACACATGCCTTCCTCACTAGGCTGAATGATTTCTAGTTTTTGGTTTAGAGGGAGTGACATGCAACTCTTCCTTTCACTTGAATACTTAGAGGCCATTGTAGAGTTATTAATTGGCCTAATTTCAATACTGTTGTGTCTCAGGGAATAGGGAGGCCTGAGGAGAGGGAGAGAGATGGGGAACAGCCAGTCTGTGGAGCAATCAGAACCCACACAACACTTACGGATTAAATTTGCCATATTGTATGGGCACAGTTTGTGGCATCCCAAAGCAATTACAATAGTAACATCACCGATCACAGATCACTGTAATAGATATGATCATTAAAAAGTTTGAAATATTGCAAGAAGGCCGGGCGCGGTGGCTCAAGCCTGTAATCCCAGCACTTTGGGAGGCCGAGACGGGCGGATCACAAGGTCAGGAGATCGAGACCATCCTGGCTAACACGGTGAAACCCCGTCTCTACTAAAATACAAAAAACTAGCCGGGCGAGGTGGCGGCGCCTGTAGTCCCAGCTACTCGGGAGGCTGAGGCAGGAGAATGGCGTGAACCCGGGAAGCGGAGCTTGCAGTGAGCTGAGATCCAGCCACTGCACTCCAGCCTGGGGGACAGAGTGAGACTCCATCTCAAAAAAAAAAAAAAAAAGAAATATTGCAAGAATTACCAAAATGTGATACAGAGACATGAAGTAGGATCATGCTGTTGGGAAAATGACACCAGGAGACTTGCTTGACACAGAGTTACCACAAACCTTCCATTTGTGAAAAACATGATATCTTCAAAATGCAGTAAGATGAGGTTTGCCTGAATATGGGAGGAGGTTCATAGGTTATATGCAAATGAGGAACCTGAGCGTCTATGGATTTTGCAGATACCTGCAACCAATGCCCCGCAGATACTGAGGGATGAATGTATATTGCCTTGAGAATAAGAAAACAACCAAACATCTTAGTTTTAAAAACGTATATATTTTTTCTGAGTTTTGCATTTTTGCCCTACATTTTAAAGTAATTCTTAAGCACATCACAACATTTGATTTGATTTGTATTTTGGAAGGTTGTTTTGCATAAGTGAAAACCACCTGAAGTCTTATGACATGAAGTGAAGGGTGAAAAATGATTTTATTAAAAATACAAGGTAGAGGCTGGGCGCAGTGGCTCATGCCTGTAATCCCAGCACTTTGGGAGGCCAAGGCAGGCAGACACTTAAGGCCCGGTGTTCGAGGCCTGCCTGGCTAACATGGCAAAACCCCGTCTCTATTAGAAATACAAAAATTGGCTGGATGTGGTGGTGGGCACTTGTAATCCCAGTTACTCGGGGGGCTGAGGCGGGAGAATCGCTTGAACCCAGGAGGCAGAGATTGCAGTGAGCTGAGATTGCACCACTGCACTCTAGCGTAGGCGACAGATGAGACTCCATCTCGAAAAAAAAGCAAAAACAAAACAAAACAAAAAAAAACCAAGGTAAAATATGTTTGTAAAGTGGGAAATATGTTTTCCTCCCATCTAATTACTGCAGAAGTTTCCAGAGTGTAAGAGATGCTAAGCCGTGTGCCGGGTGCTTCAGAGAGTGGTGCAGTGGCTGGGGACATGGCTCCAAAGCCTGACAGTCAGGTTCTATGGCCAGTTCCCACTCAATCACCAATCACCGTGGGGAAGTTTCTCAACCACGCGAGGCTCAGTTTTCTCACCTATAAAGAGAGAAGAATCATGCTGGTATCAGTGCAGGACACAGAAGTCATTCAGGGTGTGGTAAGCAAGATTTAACACATGGAATGAGGGGCTTACAAAATGATTTGAAGGGCTGAGGGAACAAGTTCTAGGTAGGGCCTCCAGAAACCGCGTTTAGAATTGACCTTCTGGGGAGCTATTACCTCTGGGTCCTGCTCAAGACAAACACCCTAACTGCCAGTCAGGAGGTGGGAAGGCAGATTTAGAAGCCACCACTGCAACTGTTATTTATTTGTTTGTTTATTTATTTATTTTTTTTGTAGAGACAAGGTCTCACCATGTTGCTTAGGTTGGTCTCAAACTCCTGGGCTCAAGCTATCTGCTCGCCTCAGCCTCTCAAAGTGCTGGGATTACAGGCGTGAGCCACCGCACCTGGCGTGCCTCTTGGCACCCATGCATAAGGGCCACTGGAGACTGCTGGAGAAAAATCTCGTATTTCCCAAACTTTGCATGTCAGAAGAAACAACTAAAAAGAGAGGAGAAAGAGGCTTTTTCTCTTTTCCACCCACAAAAATCACACTAGAGCATCTAATTGGCAGAACCTAATTCATATCCAAAATCCTAGGTATAAGGGAATCTAGGAAAAGCAGTTTTTAGTTTTCTAATCTTGTCAGTAAAAGGTGACCTAGGCCAGGCGCAGTGGCTCACGCCTGTAATTCCAGCATTTTGGGAGGCTGAGGTGGCGGATCACAAGGTCAGGAGATCGAGACAATCCTGGCTAATATAGTAAAACCCCGTCTCTACTAGAAATACAAAAAATTAGCCAGGAGTGGTGGCAGGCGCCAGGAGAATGGCGTGAACCCAGGAGGCGGAGCTTGCAGTGACTCGACATCGAGCCACTGCACTCCAGCCTGGGCGACAGAGCAAGACTGAAGCTCAAAAAAAAAAAAAAAAAGTGACCTAGTCTGGGTCCTGTGAGAAGCAGAGGACAAGAATTAAACATGCAAGGATTTTACTAGGGGAAATGCCTGGGAAGAAAATAGGGAGCGAGCCAGGCAAGGCTTGGAGAGCCCTCAGATTGCAAAGCAAGTTTGACTCTAAGTGAAGAAGAGAGGAGAGAGGGTTGGGTAGAAGAAGCATTGTAGGCTGTGCAAACTTGTAAAGTTTCTGCAAAGCCGTCTGGGAGTCCTTGAACCACAGTCGGTCACGAAGCAAGTCCCACATCCCCAAGGAATGGGTCTGGTTAGTTAAGTATCCCTGCTACACTCAGTCATGGATAGGAACATCCCACGGGGATAGATTTCAAAGCACAGCCGCTGAGACTCTGGGCAGTTTCATTACCTGTAATAGGAAGTTTGCAAGGCAGTGCTCATGGCTGCCCCTCTAGGTGCTCAAGGGTGGAATGGAGTTTGAATAAGTGAATCCACAGCACCCACCCTGATAGCAATGCCTGTTTCCTAGGGTAATTTGAGGGTTAAATGAGATAATATGAGCATAGCAGTAGAACAGTGCCTGGCATACAGCAAGTAAGTGCTCAGGAAATGTTAAGAGTTCATGGGAGATTCAAAAACAAGGAGACCCCGTCTTGCTCTGCAGGTCCTCCCCACCATCTGTGGGAGACCACGCTGAGCATCCTGGGAAACAAATCCTCCTAGGAAGGCGTGCTGCAGGCCTAGAGGGTATACACTGGCTGCGCGTCCTCATCAGCAGGGAAGCATGTCACGATATGGATGGGCTCCAAGCCCCAACCTGGATGTTCTGATTCAGCTGGTAGGGTAGCTATACATAGATTTCACGTGAAGCCTGTGGTTCTGAGGCCCAGGTAGGATTGGGACTACCATGGGGAAAGAAGGCAAGAAAGACTTTGAAGAAGAGATGGAGCAAGATGAATAGGAGTTGAAAGTGAAGGAGTGAACATTCCAGCTGGAGGGAGTACTGCCTACAAAGCAGGGTGGTTTCAAGGAACTCAGGGTGTTTGGGGAACCACAAGGATCTCAGTGTGGTTGGTTGTAGGATTGTTTTTCTCTTACTGAACATTTACTAGTGGCCAGGTTCAGCCCAAAGGCCTGGCATGCCTGCATCACTGAGTCCTCTCAATGGCCCTATGAAGTCGGTATTGTTATCACTCCACTTTGCAGATGAGGCAACTGAGGCTCAGAGAGGCTGAGTGACTTCCTCCAGGTTACACAGTTTTTGTTTTGTTTTGCGGGGGATGGAGTCTTACTCTGTCACCCAGGCTGGAGTGCAGTGGCGTGATCCTGGCTCACTGCAATCTCCACCTCCTGGGTTCAAGTGATTCTCTTGCCTCAGCCTCCTGAGTAGCTGTGACTACAGGTCCCAGGCATGCCACTATGCCTGGCTAATTTTTGTATTTTTAGTAGAGATGGGGTGTTGCCATGTTGTCCAGGCTGGTCTCGAGCTCTTAACATCAGGTGATCCACTGCCTCAGCCTCCCAAAGTGCTAGGATTACAGGTGTGAGCCACTGTACCTGACCTACAGTTATTTTTAAGATGAAGTCAAGCCAGGTGTGGTGGCTCATGCCTGTAATCCCAGCACTTTGGGAGGCAGAGGTGGGAGGATCACTTGGGGCCAGGAGTTCAAGACCAGCCTGGCCAACATCGCAAAACCCCATGTCTACTAAAAAATACAAAAATTAGCTGGGTGTGGTGGTACACGCCTGTAATCCCAGTTACTCAGGAGACTGAGGCACTAGAATGGCTTGAACCTGGGAGGCAGAGGTTGCAGTGAGCCGAGATCACACAACTGCGCTCCAACCCAGGAGACAGAGGAGACTCTCAAAAAAAAGATGAAGTCAAGGCTAGAATCCATTTGTGTCCAAAGCCCCGTACTGTTGATGCTCCTGGGAGAAGCTGCAGGAGCAAACGGGGTCAGTAAGGGACATGTGTGTGTGTAAAGTGTGGCATCTAGGAACACAAGCTTCCGTGTCATCAGAAGTGGGTTCAACCTGCCACTCATTGACTGTGTGGCCTTGGACAAGTCATTTAGCCTCCCTATGCCTTGTCTTCATCTGAAAAGTGAAGTTGTGATGCCCACCTTATGTGATGACACGCATTGTAATAGGAAAAGCACTCAGCACAGGGCCGGGTACACAGGAAACACACTGTGATTGGGAACTGTTACTACTCACTTATGCAAATGCATCAGGGCTTCAGCTTGCAGATAAGGAAGAACCCAGAAGCATTTCAAGCAGGGAGACTGTGAATACCCCTAGAGGCCTACTAGGGAGTAAAACCTCAAGTTAAAGAAATGCCATGCAAATGGTGAGCTTTCAGGCACCACCCAGTGGCCAAGGAGGCCTTGGGGCAGGTGTGAATTGCAGACACAGCTGGCTTTGTGCAGTTCAGGGAGTCTCACCACGTCCTCAGTACCCACCCCCACCCCGCCCAGTGCAGCAGAGAGCAGCTTAAGTCACCCCAGAAAATCTGAGATGCTTCCCCAGCTGAGGTGGGGAGAAAGCCATCTCACAGTGCCCAGTGTGACCATGTTGGTGCCACAATCTGATAGCGATTCAGTGTATGAGACCATTCTTGCATTGCTGTAAAGAAATACCTGGGACGGGTAATTTTTAAAGAAAAGAGGTTTCCTTGGCTCACCATTTCCCAGACTGTCTGGGAAGCATAATGCTGGCATCTGCTCAGCTTCTGGGGAGGCCTCAGGAAACTTACAATCGTGACGGAAATTGGAGGGGGAGCACACACGTCACATGGCCAGAGCAGGAACAAGAGAGGGGGGAGGAGCCGCACACTTTTAAACAACCAGATCTTGTGATAACTCACTATTGCGAGAACAGCACGGGCGTGGGTGTGTGGGGTGGTGCTAAAGCATTCATGAAAAATCACCCCCATGATTGATGACCTCCCACCAGGCCCTACCTCCAACATTGGGAATTACAATTCACATGCGATCTGGGACCAGATCCAAACCATATCACTCAGTTCCTTAACTATTAAGACAATACACCAAAATGTGAAGTGTAGTTATTCCTTGGGTGGAATCACTGGAGGTTCTTTCTCACTCCCTTGTGTTTTTGTATATATGCCACCCTGAGTATGTGCTGATTTCGTTTTGTTATTTGGAAAAGCAAAATAAATGTTATTTAAAAGGACAAAAAGAATCTCCTCTGTGGGAGACTGACTCACACCTCCCACAGTTACACAGTGAGGGGTGCTCCTCTGCAGGAACAGGGCAGTGAAAAACGTGGGAGCTGCCAGTCCTTTGTCCTCATCTGCAAACCCATGATGCCTTGTGTGTGGTTTAAGGCAGAGGTCTCCAAACTTCTTAGTCTCCAGACCACTTTACACTCTTAAAAATCACTGAGTGACGAGGCACAGTGGCTCACACCTGCAGTCCTAGCAATTTGGGAGGCTGAGGCAGGAGAATCACTTGAGCCCAGCAGTTTGAGATCAGTATGGGCAACATAGTGAGACCTCATCTCTACAAAATATTTAAAAATTAGCCAGGCATGGTGGTGAGTAGCTGGGACTCCAGCTACTCAGGAGGCTGAGTTGGGAGGATTGCTTGAGCCCAGGAAGTTGAGGCTGCTGTGAACTGTGATCACACCACTGCACTCCAGCCTGGGCAACAGAGTGAGACCATATCTCAAAAAAAAAAGAAGACAAAAGTGAAGAGAAAAGTCATTGAGAGTTTTGTTATATTTATTGCTAATTGTCATAGTAGAAATTGAAACTGAGAAATTTTAATTAATTAATTAGTTTATTTATTTAAAGTAGTAGTTCTCAACCAGGGGCAGTTTTATCTCCCAGGTGATACTTGACAAGGCTGGAAGCCATTTTTGTTTGTCACAGCCAGGGATGGGGCATGCTACCAGCATCTAGTGTGTAGTGAGGCCAGAGACGCTGCTAAGCATCCGAGATGCATCCTACCATACACAGATGTGCCCCCCATAAACAGAATTGTCTGACCCAAATGTCAATAGTGCCAAGGTTGAGAAACTGATTTAAAGTGAGGATAATAAATTCATCACATGTTAACACAAAACATAGTTTTATAAGAAATAGCACAATTTTCCAAATTAAAACCAATTAAAGGAGTGGCATTATTTATTATGCATAATAATGTAATAATACATTATTACTGCATTTTTGCAGGTCTCTTTCATGATTTGCTTCACAAGAGACAGCTGGATTATTTTTTCTCTTTTTTTTTTTTTTTTTTTTTTAACAGAGTCTCACTCTGTCGCCCAAGCTGGAGTGCAGTGGCACAATCTCGGTTCACTGCAACCTCTGCCTCCCGGGTTCAAGCCATTCTCATGCCTCAGCCTCCTGCATAGCTGGGATTATAGGCATGTGCCACGATCCCTGGCTACTTGTTTTGTGTTTTTAGTAGAGATGGGGTTTCGCCATGTTGGCCAGGCTGGTCTCGAGCTCCTGGTCTCCAGTGATCCAACTGCCTCAGCCTCCCAAAGTGCTGGGATTACAGGTGTGAGCCACCGCACCAGATTCTTGTATTTACTTCCGCATTCAATCTGTAGCCATGTCACATGTCACAGAGCTCCCGGAAAACTCCATTAAATATTTGTGAGTGAATGACAGTGATAAAGACATCATCTCAGGATGATTATAATGGTTTTGATCTTGTGGTCCCCCTCCAATGGTCTTTGGTAAAAGGTGAAACATTCAAAGGGACTTCGGGATGCCCAAGGGTCCACAGACCACTTTTTGAGAACTGCAGCTGTAGGAAGATCTTCCCAGATGATTTCCAGAAACAATTAGTGTGTTTTGGATGTGAACACATCTGGCTCTGCTGTCCTGGGAGGGCAGTCGGGGGAAGGAACGGGAAAAGCCCACGGAGCCAGCCTCACAGACCCCACCCCTCTCTTCTCAATGCTGTCAGCTGCTAGACAGTCAGTCATTGTAATTTCTAAGGCCAGATCTCACGTTTCACCTTGGGGGCAGAAAACTAGAGGCTGGACGAGTGGGAAGAAAAGAAAAGAGGAGAAAAGGTTGGGGGAGGTGCGCTTCCCTGGCTGCTTCTGAGAGCGAAGAGGGGGTGCTCGCTGCTGGCCCTGGGTCCCTGTGGGGTGTGGGTGTGTGTGGAGAGCCCATGCCTCACCTTGCCCATGAGCCCAGCCCTGGGAACAGCAATCGAGGTGGCCCGCCTGTCTCTGAGTCACCCACCTGAGTTTCACAGGATGTGATAGGCTAATTTTGACAAGGAGAGAGGGAGCCCCAGCCTTTGAGGCTCAGGAAGGGTGAGCCAGGCTGAGACCAGCGTCTCCACCCTTGTCTCTGAAAGGAGCAGTGGATCCAGGTCAGAGGCCCACCAGCTTTCCCTGACCCTACACTGCCCCCAAGGCGGGCCCTTCACATTCCTGGGGTGGAGGGGATGGAGGCTTCCAGCCACCACACTTCCAGGAGCTGGGGAGACAGCAGCACAGAGGGCGTTTATGGAATACTTACTGCATTCAGGCTCTGAGCTCATTCTTTGTTGTGACTGCCGCCTTTAACCCTCACAATAACTGGTACTTTGGGAACTGTTATTATTTCCGTTTTAACCATGAGGACAGCACGGCCCAGGGAGGAAAGGACTCGTCCAAGTTCCATGCCAGGGAGATGCGGCGCTGGGATTTGATCAAGGTTTGTCTGGCTCTGAAGCCCAGATTCTTAACCTCTGCCCTACAAGTTGTGCCAAATTACTCATGTACTCATGTGCTCAGGTGTTACTCACATTCCTGATTATGGAGGGCCCACTCTGAGCCCCGTGCTAGATGCCAGAGATACAGACAATAAAACACTGTCCTCCTCGAAGCTCTTGGTCTACCAGGTGGGAGGCGCGGGGAGTGTAGCATTGAGCAAGCGGACAGGTTATCGGAATGGATTGTACCCAGTGCCGTGATGGGGTAAGCAGAGTGTGAGGAAGCCAGAGGAGGCTCCGGTTGCAGGATGGGGAGAGGGAAGCTAGAGTGGCATCCCAGAGGAGGTGACGTATAAACTAATGACAAGTAGGGACCCCCAAGCAAGGGGGAAGAGGAGCATCTTGGGGTCACATACCACATGCCCCTGCTCCCACTTTTGACTTGTTGCTAGGACACTGCTTCCTAGCCCAGGAGGAGTTCCAGGATTTCTGTTGCAAGCCCCCAGCCCCTATTTACCTTGTGTTTCTGGGGCGAGAACCAGATGGGACCCTCACTGGTAAAATACCAGCAGCCCCTTCCCCTGTAGGAAAGGTGGGACCAGCAGTGGTGGATGGGGTCTCAGGGCGGCTGCCAGGCCCCAGGGGGCAGGAAGCCAAGTCATCTTTTCGAGTAGATATTTGCACATGAAGCACTCTTTCCAGGCACTAACCTAGGCGCGGGACATAAAGTATGTCATTGGAATTTTACAATCCTGGGAGGATGAATTTCTTAAAATATGAAAGCCCTTTCCCTAAAGATCTTACATCATTTCAAGCTCACATACTTCGAGACTAATATCGACAAAGGTGGCTCGTGTGTTTGTTCACCTGCCAAAGTGACCCTAAAGCTATGATATGAAAAGGTTACAATTTTCTTGGTGTGCCTGCTATGAAATTATGCAGGTTGCGATACATTAACCACACCTGGCTAATTTTAAAATTTTTTGTAGAGACAGGGTCTCACTTTGTTGCCCAGGCTGGTCTCAAACTCCTGGGCTCAAGCAATCCTCCCATCTCGGCCTCCCAAAGTTTTGGGATTACAGGTGCGAGCCACTGGGACTGCCCCGAAATCTTAGTTTGTATATACAGAATAGTCTCTATGTATAAGATTTATGTCTTCTGTTAATTGAAGGCCTTAATACAGCCATCCAAGGCTGGTTTAATGACCTCCAACCGTCAACAAGGAAGATGTTTGGAGAAACATGAGGGAAAAGGAAAACACCCGCAGAGAATCAAGGGGATTTATTGGGTGACTTCCAAGGAGCGCGTGTGGGAACCTTGCGTCCACTCAATGCACCGCACCTCACAATATGCTTCTTTCATTTAACATTCTCCCTGGACCTCTTTCTAGGTTGACTCTTGTCATGCTACCTCATTCTTGTTAATCATTTCATACTTTTTCATTACATGGCTGGGTGACTCGATTCACTCCTTCTTCCACTGATAGCATCCAGGTCGTTTCTGATTTGTTGCAGTAATTATTGCAGACAATGTTGCAGTAATCATCCTGAGATATATGTCTTTAAAGACTGGGCTGTGCTAGCCCGTTGTACTAGTGTGCTCTCATGCTGCTAATAAAGACATACCCAAGACTGGGTAATTTATAATGGAAATAGGTTTGATTGACTCACAGTTCAGCATGGCTGGGAGGCCTCAGGAAACTTACCATCATGGCAGAAGGGGAAGCAATCATGTCTTTCTTCACATGGCAGCAGCAAGGAGACATGCCAGACAAAAGGGGGAAAAGCCCCTTATAAAATCATCAGATCTCATGAGAACTCACTCGCTATCACAGGAACAGCATGAGGGCAAATGCCCCCATGATTAAACTACCCCCAACCAGGTCTCTCCCATGACAAACGGGAATTATGGGAACTACAATTCAAGAGAGATTTGGGTGGGGACACAGCCAAACCGTATCACCCGTGTAGCATCTTTGTGCAAATTAGCAAAAAATGCCCCTCCCGTAGACACCAGCCTGTAATAAAGTACGCAGCTTGGCAAGTGGAGTATAGGCCGAATTCCAGCCCTATATGCCCCATCAATCTGGTGTCCTTCTTGTGCAGTGAACAACCTGCACATCCTTATATGGCAGTCTCATCTTCCACACTCTGTTTCTTTCTCTCCCTGTAGGATGGCTCCCTAAACATTAGACTGCCAGGACGAAGGGTTTGTGTGCATTTTTTTTTTTTTTTTCTGAGGCAGAGTCTCCCTCTGTCGCCCAGGCTGGAGTGCAGTGGCGCGATCTCAGCTTACTGCAACCTCCATCTCCCAGGTTCAAGCAATACTCCTGCCTCAGCCTCCCAAGTAGCTGGTATTACAGGCATGCACCATCATGCCTGGCTAAGTTTTATAATTTTCATAGAGACAGGGTTTCACCATGTTGGCCAAGCTGGTCTCAAACTCCCGACCTCAGGTGATCCACCTGCCTTGGCCTCCTACAGTGCTGGGATTACAGGCGTGAGCCACCGCGCCCAGCCCTGTGTGCATTTTTAATCATAAAATATTCTGCTACATTTTTGTGTGTATTTATAAAATTACATTTGCTATCTTAGAAGGTGCTTTTTAAGTATATTTCAATCCAACGTATTTGGACTGTCTTTCCTGTTACTACCAATTTGATTTTTGTACAGTGATTTTTCTTTTTTTTTTTCTTTTTTTTTGAGACGGAGTCTCGCTCTGTCACCCAGGCTGGAGTGCAGTGGCTGGATCTCAGCTCACTGCAAGCTCCGCCTCCCAGGTTTACGCCATTCTCCTGCCTCAGCCTCCCGAGTAGCTGGGACTACAGGTGCCCGCCACCTCGCCTGGCTAGTGTTTTTGCATTTTTTAGTAGAGACGGGATTTCACCGTGTTAGCCAGGATGGTCTCGATCTCCTGACCTCGTGATCCGCCCGTCTCGGCCTCCCAAAGTGCTGGGATTACAGGCTTGAGCCACCGCGCCCGGCCACAGTGATTTTTCTTAACAGCTTTTGGGGTATAATTGGCATATAATAAACTGTATCTATTTGAGGTGTGCAATTTCAGAAATTTTGACATATGTATACACTGTGAAACCATCACCAGAATCAAGACAATTAACATATTCATTGACTCCAAAGGCCCCTTGGGAACCTCTCCTTCCCTCACTGGCCCTCCCTTTCCATCCTTCGGCAACCTACTCATCTGCTTTCTGTCACTATCGTTTAACTGTTCATATTTCCTGGATTTCTGTAGAAGTAAAATCAAACAGTATGTACTTTTTTCCATCTGGCTTCTTTTAGTCAACAGAATTATTTTGAGATTCACCCATGTTGTTGCATGTAATAGCTCACGGCCGGGCACGACGGCTCACACCTGTAATCCCAGCACTTTGGGAGGCCAACATGGGCAGATCACTGGAGGTCAGGAGTTCAAGACCAGTCTGACCAACATGGTGACATCTTGTCTCTACTAAAAAGACAAAAAATTAGCTGGCTGTAATCCCAGCTACTAAGGAGGCTGAGGTAGGAGAATCTCTTGAACCCGGGAGGTGGAGGTTGCAGTGAGCCGAGATCACACCATTGCATTCCAGCCTGGGTGACAGAGTGAGACTCATCTCAAACAAACAAAAAAAAAGCTCATTAATTTTTATTGCTGAATAGTATTCCATTGTCTGAATATACCACAATCTGTTTATCCAGTCACCAGTTGATGAACATTTAGGTTGTTTCCAGTTTAGGGCTATGAAAAATAATATCCTCTTATTCAGATTTGCTCTGAATATTCATGCACAAATCTTTGAATGGACACAAGCTTTCATTTCTCTTGGGTAAATCCTAGGATTGCGATGGCTCGATCACATAGCTGGGGTATATTCAGCTTTTTAAGAAAATCCCAAACTGGTTTGCAGAGTGGTTGTACTATTTTACATTGCTAGTAACAGTGTATGAGAACTCTGATTGTTCCACATCCTCACCAACACTTCATACAGTCTTTTTGGCCGGGTGCAGTGGCTCACACCTATAATCCCAGCACTTTGGGAGGCTGAGGTGGGAGGATTGTTTGAGCCCAGGAGTTTAAGACCAGCCTGGGCAACATAGTGCGACCTTGTTTCTACAAAAATATTAAAAAATTAGCTGGGTTTAGTGATGCATGCCTGTGGTCCCAGCTACTACTCAAGCCAGGCTAAGTGGGGAGGACGGCTTGAGCCCAGGAGGTTGAGGCTGCAGTGAACCGTGTTCACACCACTGCCCTCCAGCCTGGGTGATGAAGCGAGATCCTGTCTAAAAACAAACAAAAAGCTATAGTCTTTTTAATTTTCACAACTGTATGTTGAGCATCTTTCATGTGTTTACCATCTTAGCACTGTATTTGGTGAAGTGTCTCTTCAAATCTTTTGCCCACTTTTAATTGGGGTGTCTGTTTTCTTACCATTGAGTTTTGAGAGTTCCTTATATGTTCTAGATGAAAGTCCCTTATCAGATATATGATTTGCAAACATTTTATTGTTTGTATTTTACTTTTGCATTTTATCATTTTTATTATATTTTACTTTGTATTTATTTTATTATCTTTATGTTTGTGTATCTTACTCTTTTTTTTAGACAGAGTCTCGCTCTGTCACTCAGGCTGGAGTGCAATGGTGACAAAAAACTTTTTGATAAAGTTTTTCATGTTTGTTTGTTTGCATATGAATATCCACTTGCACATTGCTTTTAGTGGTGAAAAAGAGCAAATTGCCAGCAAAATTCTTCCCTGTTCTTCAAGACAAATACTACCTTAAATGCTTTACTTTCTGCAGTGTCTTATCCACTTGGGTACTTGGTGTTTGTTGAATGGCCGAATGTGTCTGTCCTACCTCAGGAATCCCAGAATGCCAGAGCTGGGACTAATCTTAGAAACATCTAGGCTGACCCCTTTCCCCCATTTAAAAGGGAATTCCCTCCAGCTTGGGGCTGAGCAGCACTCTGCCCCAAGTGACTGCACTGGAACTCAATCCCAGGACTCTCAATTCTTGGTCCCGAGCACTTTCTGTAATCCTGTGCTGGCTCCTGTCCCTGAGACTGATTACCAGGAACGGGCCTAGATCTGCAGTGTCTTCTTGCAAAAGTCCTGATCCGATTAATTGTGTAATTCTTAGTAAGGGCTACCATTTACTGCCTGCCTGCTGTGTGCCAAGCACTTTGTATCTGTCATCTCATTTAATGTCTACAAGAATCCTGGTGGGAAGGGGGTATTCTTTATACTCTCCACTCTGCAGATCAGAAAACTGAGTCCTAGAGGCCCAGAGAGGTTAAGCAACTTGTCAGAGGTGGCACAGGCACAATGGAGGAGCTGGGGCTCAAATTCAGGCTGTCAAACCCCAAATCTTCCCTTTCTCCAAATATTTCTACTCTAGCCCCTGCTCTTATCTGTAGGGACCCTACAGAGGCAGGATGACACGTTGAGTCACTGCTTGAACTCTGGAGCAAGACGGCCTGGTTTGAACCTCACTTTGGGCAAGTCACCCATCCTTTATGTGCCTCAGTTTTCTCATCTCTAAAATGGGAACAGTGATATTAATTATCCCTC
Source organism: Piliocolobus tephrosceles (assembly GCF_002776525.5). NCBI lineage: Eukaryota > Metazoa > Chordata > Mammalia > Primates > Cercopithecidae > Piliocolobus > Piliocolobus tephrosceles. The sequence continues at coordinate 198,454,972 of NC_045434.1, read as the reverse complement.
ACATATAGGGCTGTTATGAGCGTGTTTTTTTTTGTTTGTTTGTTTGTTTTTGAGACAGAGTCTCGCTCTGTCACCCAGGCTGGAGTGCAGTGGCATGACCTTGGCTCACTGCAACCTCTACCTCCTGGATTCAAGCAATTCTCATGCCTCAGCCTCCAGAGTAGCTGAGATTACAGACCTGTGCCACCATGCCCAGCTAATTTTTATTTATTTTTTGGATTTTTGGTAGAGATGGGGTTTTACTCTGTTGGTCAGGCTGGTCTCGAATGCCTGACCTCAAATGAACTGCCTGCCTCAGCCTTCCAAAGTGTTGGGATTATAGGTGTGAGCCACCGCGCCCAGCCTGTTATGAGATTTTAAAAGCCAACATGGGGATATTCCCTCAAAACAGTGGCAGAACACAGTAGCCCTCCGTGGGTATTAGTGGTTGCTTCTTGGGAATGGGGACACTGGGACACTCTGGAGGCTGCCCCTGCGCACCTGCCCGCAGAAGGGCAGAGAAACCCAACACTGGGTTTAGGTGGGCCTGGGGAAGTGCAACCAAGCCAAGAGGCCAGGAGGCTGTCCACCTGCCTACAGGCTCCACAGAGGAGGATAAAGCCCTCGCCTGAGCCTTTGTCCTCCCCAGGGACCTTTCCTTGTGACTTTTTTTTTTTTTTTTTTTTTTTTTTTTTGCGAGAGCGTCACTCTGTTACCCAAGCTGTAATGCAGTGGCACAATCTCAGCTCGCTACAACCTCCACTTCCTGGGTTTAAGTGATTCTCCTGCCTCAGCCTCCCAAGTAGGTGGGATTATAGGCTTGCACCATCACACTCGGCTAATTTTTATAATTTTAGTTAGAGACCGGGTTTTGCCATGTTGGCCAGGCTGGTCTCAAACTCCTGACCTCCAGCGATCCACCAATGTTGGCCTCCCAAAGTGTTGGGATTACAGGCGTGAACCACCACACCTGGCCTCTCGTGACCTTTGGAAGGTGAGAAAAAAATGACATATTTAGACACACTCACTGACCCTGAGCCCAGGCAGGTTTTCTGTATTAAATATTGATGAACCAATGTGGTAGGCCTGGTGGGCTGCTCTCATGCAGGCCAAATCCCCCAAGACTTGGGAGAGTCATGTGAATTTCACGTATGGCCTCAGGTGTTTGAAAATGCACTCACAGAACATTTAGGCAGGAGGACCAGATTCCCACTTGCCTGTGTTTCCTGAGAATGATGATGAAGGATCCCACATTGATACTTGCACACAGCTTGATTCAGGCAATCACAGAACTAGAGCTTCAGGTCTGGAAGGAATCTCGGGGACCATTGCTCCTTTCTCACTCCCTTCCCTCTCCTCCTTTCAGGGGAGGCAGGACAACACTGTGGTTGAACACAGGCTTCAGAGCCCACAGACCCAGGCTGGAATCTGCCTATCCTGTCAGTTGTCCACATAAATCATACTGTCTCTAACTTACCTCTGGGCCTTTGCACATGCTGACCTGCCTGCCCGAGCCCTCTCCCCCAACTCCTTGTCAAGTAATACCTTCTCTATTCTTGGAGCTCAGCTTAGACTTCACTTTCTCTAGGGAGCCTTCTCTGTCCACTGCCCACCGTTTCCTCCTGAGCTAAAGACTTGCAAAACCTTTTTTTCTGTTGAGCACACCACTCACCATGCTGCCTTGGAATTGTTTCTTGTCTCTCTTCCTCAGTAGCCTGTGAGCTACTCAAGTGCAGAGATCCCATGTAATTTTGAATAATCCATTTAACTTCTGTAAGCCTCAGTTTACTGACCTCTAAAGTGGGGATAAAATAGCATTTCCCTCACCAGGTCATTTTGTAGATTAGATGAGATCATCCCGAAAAATTCATACACAAGCTTTGATTTAGTCCTTGGCACACACTAGGTGTTCAAGAAATGGTTTAAAAGGATGATGATGATAATAATGACAATTGTATTTTTCAACACTTGCTGCTATAACAAATAAGCTACAAAAGTCTCAGAGGCTTAAAACAATAGAAGTCATTCCGCTTCTGGGTATATGCCTCAAAAAATTAAAAGCAGGCACACATATTTGTACACTAATGTTCATAGCAGCATTATTCACAATAGCCAAAAGGTGGAAACAACGCAAATATCCATTGACAGACAGATGGATAAATGAAATGTGGTCTATTTAGACAATGCAATATTGTTCAGCCTTAAAAGGGAAGGAAATTGGCCAGGCATGGTGGCTCATGCTTGTAATCCCAGCACTTTGGGAGGCCGAGGCTAGTGAATCAACTGAGGTCAGAAGTTCAAGACCAGCCTGGTCAACATGGTAAAACCCCCATCTCTACTAAAAATAGAAAAAGTGGCCTGTAGTCGCCGAGATCACGCCACTGCACTCCAGCTTGGACGACAGAGCAAGACTCTGTCTCAAAAAAAAAAAAAAAAAAAA
>NC_045434.1:198435801-198452453 GCF_002776525.5 Piliocolobus tephrosceles | reverse complement strand
AAAAAAAAAAAAAAAAAAAAAAAAAAAAAAAAAAAAAAAAAAAAGGAAAAGGAAGGCGACTACAACATGGATGCTACAACATGGATGCTACAACATGCTACAACATGGATGAATCTTGAAGACTCTATGCTAAGAGAATTAAGCCTATTTTAAAAAGACAAATATTATATAATTCCATTTACATGAAGTACTTAGAGGAGTCAAATTCATAGACACAGAAAGTAGAATATGGGGATGTCAGGGACTGGGTTGGGAGGAGATGGGGAGTGGTTATTTAATGGGTACAGAGTTTCAGCTTTACAAAGGAAAGAGTTTTGTGAACAGATGGTGGTGACGGTTGAACAACAGTGTGAATACCATGAGCTGTACCCTTAAAAATGGTTAAAACGATCAATTGTATGTTATATATTATCACACCAAAAAGGAATGTTAAAAAAGAGTTCATTCTTCACGGTAGTTATATGTAAATGAGGGTGCTCTGTTTGGGGACTCTCTTCCATGCAGTAACTTTAGGGACCCAGGTTTTTTGGCATCTTATGCCTCTGCCAGCCATCTTCAACGTGTGGCTCCCATTGCCAGCCTAGAGTAGGTGCTGCAGACTATCCCCCTGGGCCAAATCCAGCCAGCAGCCTGTTTTGTATAGCCCTAGACCTAGGAATGGTTTTACATTGTTAAAGGGTTGTGACTAAGGCAGAGAAAGAGAGGAGAGGAAGGATGGAGCTAGGAGAAAGGAAAGGGAAGAAGAAAGAGAAAGAGAAGAAGATATGATGAAAACTATATGTGGCCTGCAAAGCTGAAAATATTTAGTATCGGACCCTTTACAGAAAACATTTGTTGGCTCCTGCCTTAGAAACATTTCTATTCTAGGTAGCTGAGTGGTCCACATCACCTACATCCATATTCCATTGCCTGGAACTATCATGTGGCCATGCCTGACTGCAAGGAAGTCTGGGAAATGTAGTCCAGCTGTGTGCCCAGGAAGAAGAGGAAGTGAGCTTGGTGACCATCTGACAGTCATGATGGTGATGAACATCATGGTTGTCTCTCGCTGTTTCATCCAGTGGAGGAGTCTTCCTCAGCCCAGATTAGTCCAAACCACTCATAGTGATTCCCTCTCTAGTGACTGCTTAAGGAATCCAGACTGAAGCTGGCAGAGAATGGCGTTCCTTGGGCAACAGTTATGGGCTCAGTGGTGGGCAGGGGACCCTGTCCCAGTCAGACTGAAAAGAACTTTTGTTTGACGGTTGAGGAAGAGGCACTCTGTCTTCCTCCAGCTGTGAAGAAGAAAGTATGTGGCCAGAGGAAACACTAAAATCAGAAGGTGGGCCATCCTTCAAAGGTTGCAGAAGGAACCAGCCTTAGGCGGGACCAGCACTGTGCCCTGCAGAGCAGAAAGACAGGAAGCAGCTGGGACCCCGCAGACTCTGTGGGGCTGCTACAGGACCAGCCCTGAGGCCTGCCCAGCCTCTAGCTTCCAGTGATGAGGCCCATAAGATCCCTCCTTGTCGAGGCCACTTTGAGTCACAGTTTCTATTACTCCCAGCCAGAGCACCCTCGCTGATCTGATGGCTTCTAGAACAACCTTGTCAATGGCCAGAAACCTCTCAGAGCCCAGCCTCTCTCCCTGGTTAATAGGTAGAACCGCTGTCAAGGTTTTTCATGTATGACTCCCAAATTCGCCTCTCCACATCTCCCACCCATTATCCCACAGCGTCAGAACTGAAGGAGCCAGGAGCCTCCATTTTGAAAAGGACTTTTCATTTCAGCATCTACAAAGCTTCACTTTTGAGATTTCCCTTACAATCTGTGTTTTTATTTACCAAACTTTTTTTTTTTTTTTTTGAGACCAAGTTTCACTCTGTCACTCAGGCTGGAGTGCAGTGGTGTGATCTCAGCTTACTGCAACCTCTGTCTCTTGGGCTCACGCAATCCTCCCACCTCAGCCTCCCAAGTAGCTGGGACTACAGGTGCACACCACCACATCTGGCTAATTTTTGTAGTTTTTGTAGACATGGGGTCTCTCCATGTTCTCCAGGCTGCTCTCGAACTCCTGGGCTCAAGCAATCTGCTCACCTTGGCCTCCCAAAGTGCTGGGATTACAGCTGTAAGCCACTGCACCCAGCTACTGAACATGTCTAAGTTGGATTTTAAACAATTCAATTTTAAAAAATTATTATTCTTAGCAATAGTGTCCATGCACTCTTGGGTGAATCATTATTAATTTTTCCTGGGGTACCTTAAAATAAATGTATACATATGCAATTATTAACAGAAAACATGAGTCTGAACACGAACTGAAATCATCTCCTGGCTCACACTTCAGGAAACTCAGCATTCACTGATCTGGGTGGGTTTGTTTTATGTTTCCCACAGGACCGGAACCCCTTGAGAGCAGGGGACACATCTTCTAAAACTCATTTATGCTTCAGAACAATTCTTTGAAAAAGGGATTCTTATCCTCTTTTGCAGATGCAGAAACTGAGGCCTTGGAGAGGTGAAGGGACTTGTCTGAGGCCACGCAGGGAGTAGATGGCAGATCCAGGGCTGAATTCTCATTTTGAAAGTAAATCGTTCTTAGAGAAGGCCTTCAGGGACCATCTAGCACAATGCTCTTTCCTTCCCTTCCTCAGGACACTGACCCAGAGAGAACTGACTTGCCCAAGGTGCCGTAGAACCAAGCCTAGAACTCCTAGTCCAAGATCATATCTATTGTGCCACATTGCGCATTGCAGTCCCTCTGGCTTGTTCAGAACACAGCTATGAAGACTTCACCTGATTTGTCATCTGCAGATTTTGAGGCACTAACTAGTGCCATAGCTCAAGGTCTTGTGTGTGAGTGCCTGTCAGATCTTTGTGGCTTGCTAAAGACAGCTGGACACTGGGCTGGTACTACAGCCAGCGCCTATAATAGGAACCCTGTCATCTTTGGAGAAGCACAAGATAATCTTTCTGCTGTGGGCATATGATGTAGATTGGGGTAGTGGTGTGCTGTTCAGGAAAAAACCAACTCTGATCTGTTGCATTTGCTGATTTATATGCTATAGAGACTCCCACCGCATCTAGTTTTAAGCTATTACTCTAACTTTACTACATGCAGAGTTAGGAAGAGATGAACACAATGGCTCTGGAGAGCTGGTTCAAGCTGGCTTAAGCACACTCCTAGATCAGACCAACCAGAGTCTGTCTTACTAATGAGCATGACTGTTAACTGCATCACTCCACGGGTGTCCACTGGACATGCTGTGGGCCGCTGTGGTTATGGGTAGGCGCAGGGGCAGGGTGGCCTCTTCCTCAGCCTCTGCAAGTCTCCTGACCCCCAGCCTAAAGAGACCTTAAATAAGATAGTGATGTCCATTGTTTATTAGCCACTCTCAGCTCCCCCTTTATTAACTGTCAGAATTCATTTAACAAATAATACTCTTTATTTTCAAATAGTTTCAGACTCATAATAAGTTGCATACATAGATTAAAGAGTTCTTGCGTACCCTTCACCCAGCTTCCCACAATGGTAACATCTTACACAACCAAAGTACACTGTCAAAACCAGGAAACTGACATAGGTACAATACTGTTAACTCAAAAACAGACCTTCTTTGGATTTTACAAGTTTCTACATTACATGCACTCTATGTGTGTGTGCCCGTGTTTCTCTGAAATTTTATCACATATACAGGCTTGTATAACCCTCACCACAATCAGGATATAGAACTGTTCTATCACCCCTTATACTTTCAGAACTTTTTTCTAACAAAAATGCCCAAGTATTAGAATGAAAACAGCATAGATTTTGGAGTCAGTCCTATTATTTTCAAATCCTAGTTTTTTCCACTGTGTGACCTTGGGTACATAGTTTAACCTCTCTGAGCCTTACTTTCCTCATTTCCAAAATGTAGGATTGACATAAGGACTGAATTAGAAAATAACGTCTGTAGAGTGCCAGGGATATAGTAGATGCTCAACAAGTGTTAGTTCCTTCCCAGGCTCAAAGGAAAAGTCTGGGCCCTTATTCATGCTGAAGATTCAGGGGCATTAATGAATTCTGTCTTCAAGACCCTGGGTTCCATATACTAATATAATATTTGGAGTTTCATCTCTTAGTAAGCAAACTCCAAGACCTGACATGTGGTCAGGTGTCATTTTGCTGAAACTAATGTTTGAATTCCACAAGGGAGGCTAGAGTTTGGAAGATAGTGGTTTATTTGGCTAATAAGCCTAACAAAGCCCCCAGGATCTGCATATCAGCAATGGCTTTGCCATTACCTCACTACTTGTGCTAGTTAAGTAAATGAAAAGAGAGTGAAGAAGTCTAAAAAAACTGCTGGTTCCTAACGTTTAGATGCATTCAAGTAGTCAATGCCAAATACAGGAGGAGGCTAATAATGATAGCCACATGCTGGGCACTGTTCAGGGCTTTATGTGTGTGAATTAATCAAATCTTCACAAATACCCTATGAAGTAGGTACTGTTATCATATCCATGTTATAGATGAGGAAAACCAAGTCAGCGAGAGATTAAATGATCTGCTCAGGGTTACTGCGTTAGTAAGAGGCACAGCCAGAATTTGAACTCAGGCGGTCTGGTTCTAGAGTCCACCCCCAGACTGACCATCCCACACTATTCATGAGAGTAAGCCCACCTTATGAACTCTGCAGAAACGACAAAGAAAGCATTAGAGAAAGTATTCCAGCTAGGGCTGCTCTAGTACACGAAAACAAGAGTTTTGATGCTCCCAACACCCGTTTATTTAGCACCTATTACGTGTATATATTGTGCTAGGTCCTGGGAATAGAATGCAGTGGGAAAGTATGCATTTGGCTCCTGCTTTCCTGGAGCCCACAATGCAGTGGTGGTGCCAGACATCAATTAAGGAATCATAAAAGTCAATATAAAATCATAAAACTACTTCAGTAGTGTGCTGAAGCAGTTTCCAGTGCTCTAAGGGCCTGTGAAGGACGGTTTTGGTCTAGTCAGGATGGTCAGGGAAGTCATCCTTGAAGAAGAGATAAGTGTGCAGAGATCTGAAGGAGAAGCAAGAATTATTCAGGCAAAGAGGGAATGAGGGTGGCACCTCTGAGAAAGCATTCCAGGAAGAGGGAGCAGGAAGTGCAAAGATCCCATGATGGGAGGAAGCAAGGGTCACTCAAGGAAGTAAAAAGAGCTGTGGCTTGAGGGGAGAGACAGGAGAGCAAGCTGTGAGAGGGCCTGGAGGGCCACGTGGGCCACAGGAAGGCTTCAAGAGCAATGGAAATCCTTCCAGGAAGTTCCAGTGTGCGCTCAGGGGTGTATGTAGGAGACCCAATACAGGAAGCTCCAAAACCACTGAATTCTGACAACAATCCTGTGAGTGTCGTTCTCTTCCCTCTCTAAATGAGAGGACTGATGACCCAGGGTCCTCAGAAAGTCTCCGCGTACAGCCCTCTATCCTGACAGCATTTCCTCACCTCTTCTTGTCACAGCCCCTTTGGAAATCTGAAGAAAGCTACTTCACTACTAGGAAACTGTACCCACACATTTTGAAAATCTTGCAAACACTTTCATGGGACTCATGAAACTCTTAAAACCCTCCAGACACCTAAAACCCTCCAGAACCCCTGACGAACTGATTTTAAAAGAGAATCCAAATTCCAGGAGGCCGAGGCGGTAAATGATGAATTCAAAGAGGTGAACTGTCAAATGGGGGAATTTTAGGCAATAACCTAGATCAGGTCAGAGGGTGAGAAATGGGGACAGTTTTCTGTTGTGATATGAGTTCCCAAGGGTCTAGGCCCAAATGGATGAGCTATGCCATCCATCCATCCACCCCTCAAAATATTCATGGGGCACCCTCCCACCCCCGCCCCATACCAGGTCTTGTACTCAATTCCGGGAGCACAGAGATGAATCAGACACAGATCCGGTCCTTGAGGACCCCAGTGGAAGCAGACTCAGCCACAGATAATTATTTTCAGGTTAGTACTAAAGGAAAGGCAACTGCAAAACACAGAGCAAGGCCCAACAATTCTTTCCTTGCTGGGGCTTTAAAATATACCTCTTACAGATGAGAATAAGGTAACAAACAACTGGAAGGAGAGTGCCAACCAGTGATCAAACTTTGTCTTAAAGTTGCGGAGGGATTATCTTCACACTAGAAGCCCCCCCTGCTCGTAATATACCTGGGGGAGAGGTGGGGAAGGAAGGAGTTGAGAATCAAGAGTTAAAGGGCTGGAAACCTTTGCATGTCCCTAGGCTGCTGACTGCCCCCTGATGACAAGCTACAGAAGGCAGGGACCAGTCTTTCTCTTCCTCAACCATTGAAAGGACCCATTTCATCTGGTGAAAGGTCAGCCCCGGACCAAGGCTTGCAGGAAGGCCAGGGCAGCATCACAGACCAGGCAGACATCAGGGCGAGATGGAGCGCTGACCTAGGGATCCAGGTGAGCCTTCCCTGCCTCACTTAAGGCCACTGGAGAGGAGGTGTGGAGTTGAGTAAAGGCCCGTGTGGGTCTGTCTGCTCCATCCTCTCTTCTCACCATTCAACGTGAATTGCAGATTACCGAAGAACTGGAAGAGGCTGAGGTTCTAGTCCTGTCGTTGTGGATCCTGGAGTTTGTGATGTGTCATCTGAGGGCGTGTGATAGTTCATTTGACAACTGATAATAACCATTTGTCTATATACTGGGCACTGAGGTACTTTCTTCCCACTTAAACCTCTTAAGTTCACAGAGCTAGAAAATAGAAGAGGAATTTGAAACCAGTGGGCCAACTCCAAGGCCTGTGCTTCCAACCACTATACTCCTCTGTCTCCCACTGAGAGAGAGCTTGTGAGAACTGTGAGTTCCTCGCAGCACTCAGTGATGGCCAGAGTGGCATTGTTCTAAAAAGCCATCTGCTCTCGTCCTTCCTGCCCCAGAGCTCCAGCAGTCTTCCCAGAGCACTACATCCTCACCTCTTTTGCACGCTATCTTCACCTCTTTTGAGGCATGGATATTTTCTACTTTGTATTACATTTCTGCAACTGCTTTTCTCTTTCTGCAAGGACGCAGATGCTCTTTGTGGACACTGGCACATCTGCATCATCTTGATGCCCCTCTTGGTGCTTGGGTCACGGTAGCCATCAATCGAGTCTTATCCAGACTTCCAAGTTATGCGCGGGTAATTTCCACCATCTTGGTCTTGGATAGGCAACGCTGCTAAGCACACAAATTCTGTCCCAGGGCCACAGAGGACACCACTCTGGCCAGTGCCTCATAAACGTGCGTGTGAAGGACAGACTCGAGTCCAACTGCAGATCAATGGCCGTGAGGAGCTGGCACATAGGGAAGAAAGCCAGGTCAAGCTGTGAACTGCAGAGGAGTCTTGGACGTTACGGGAAACGGCTCCTTCCCAGCTATAGCTGGAGCCAACCCTGTCCCCTGGGTGACCTCACAGCCTGGCCTCAGCTAATTGGCTCATGGTGATACAGAGAGGCGTGCTGGTGCAGAGGCTCTGTCCAATAGGAGAGCTCAATGTTGGACGGTGGCAAGCAGACCCAATCAGGGCATTCCATTAGGAGCTCAGCCGCTTGGTGCAGACTGGGACTGGAAATTTACACTCAGCCGTTAACAGTAAAAGTGGTTTTTGTGGGCCACCATCTTTGCCTGTGGAGGTACAGGCACTCGCACCCACAGTCAGCTGCATGAGGCTGTTACCGGGTTGCTGCAGGGCTGGTGGCACCCCCTAGACTCTCTCTCTCTTTCTCTCTCTCTTTTTTAAGTCCCGCTGAATATCACCGGTGTGCTCTTTGGGGGCCTTGTCCCTGGAGTTTTGCTATTCCTGTTCCGTGATGTGGTCTCTGTCTCCTCCAGGAAGCTTGTTGTCACTGCATTCTGTTCCTATAAACAGAGACCTGGGAAATTGAATAAATTGCACAGTCACGCAGCTATCATGGAGCAGTTAGTATTCCGTACCCGGTCTGTCTTACGCAAGTCCGCTCTTAACCACGTAAGACAAAGTAGCAGAGCTAAGGAGCAATGTTTGCTCATTCTGCCTCCCAGCAGAATTTCACAAAGCCCTTGACTCTGTGACAGCGCAGTCCTCCTGCTCTTAAAATGATGAGCTGGATAGAGCACAGGTTCCCACATCTCTTGCCCGAATTACAGCATTTTTAGAAAAAAATAAGTTCAATGATCCTGGCTGGCCCTTGCTTCTTCCTCTGCATAAGATACTGACAGGAGTAATGATTATGCCTCAGTAATCTATAAACACATGTACCCTCGCACCCAAACTTTCATAAGATTTTGCTCTAATGTAACTTCTGAGTAGGTTTGATGTAACTTCTGAGAACATGCAGAACCACCCCTATCTTCATATAAACTGGACTTAAATACTGCTTTGAAGCAGTCTAACATAAACTCTCTGAAAGACTACCAGGTTGCAATCCTCTTAATAAAACCAATTCTTAGGCAGGGGACGGTGGCTCACAACTGGACTTCGAGACCAGCCTGGGCAACATGGTGAAACCCCGTCTCTACTAAAAATACAAAAATTAGCCCGGCGTAGTGACACACGCCTGTAATCCCAGCTACTCAGGAGGCTGAGGTAGAATTGCTTGAACCTGGAAGGCGGAGGTTGCAGTGAGCGAGCTCGCACCATGTCACTCCAGCCTGTGCGACAGAGCGAGACTCCGTCTCAAAAAATAAAAAATAGAAAAAGTAAAACTATTTAAAAGCCTGATTTTTCTTTAGTTGGCAACCACAAGGCTGTAGTGTTCCCCCTAGGTGGTCTTGGAACCCACTCCGTCTTGCACAACCCAACGAAGTCTTTGTCAGCCAACGTCCCTAAGTACATCCTTCTCATCTCCATTTCACAGGCTCAGAGAGGTGAAGTGACTTGCTCAAAACTGCACAGGCACTGAGTATCAGAACCCAGTTTTGCACCCAGGTCTGTATGACTCCAAGGTCTTCGTAATTACAGTTCAAAGTAAAACTGAGCTTCTGGTTAGGGTCTTGTGTGGCTGGATACTTCCTCAGTGTTTGCCTTGGCTCACCACAAACCTAGAAGCATAGGGAGGGCATGACATCTATATGCTGGGGTTTGGCATAGGGCTGAGCACACAGTAGGTCATGAATACATGCAGGCTCCGTGAAAGTATTCTCTCTTGTCTCCTTGCTTCATTACCCAGCGTCATGATTAGGTCACCCAGGAGACACAATTACCTTAGTATAAATCCATCAGTTCCTCAAAACTAGTGATTGAGAGTAAAACAATGAATGACTGGTAAGCCTATTGCTTCTTGGCAGATCCGTGGTGAATTTCTCATCAGACTTTCAAGGCTGGCAGGTCGACATAGCACATGGGAAAGAGCACAGGCTCAGAAGTCAGAAAGGATTGCAGACCTTGCCTCTAATTTACCATCTGTAGGACTGTCTGGTTTCAGTTTCTACCACCGTATATAATAATGATCAACCTGAGAAGTACACAGCACATTCATTTCCAAATGTCCATATATATATATGACAGCTAGGAAAATTGGTCCAAAAAGAGGACTCATTCCTGGGTCTCCTAATTCTGGGTCTGATCCTTTTCTCCAGATTAATGTCTCAATCTTAGTAAGCCATACTTGGGTTCAAATCCTGGCTCTACAACTTTTTCGTTGCCTGATCTTGGTTGGGCAAGGATTGCATGGAATAACTAAATATAAATATTAAGTACAGTCATGATTATAGTATAGATTGTAGTTTTCTGACCCTGATACTGAATGTATATCCTTGAAGGCAAGCTTTTTTCTTATTCATCTTAGTTACTCATCTAACTAAGTAGCTCTGGCCACACACACAGATACATTTACTGAGCACCTACTACATGCTGAAGCACTTACTACATACCCACTATGCTGAAGCCTCCATGTGCATCATCTCTTCCACTCCTCACAGAAATTCTCTGAATGGATCATATTACCCCATCTTGCAGATGTGGCAACTGAGGAACAGAAAGTTGAAGTAATTTCATTAACACAGTGCCAAGCTCCAACACAGGTCTGTCTGATTCTGGAGCCCACGTGGTTGATCACTGTGCCACCCAGCTTTGCTGAGAAGTTGTTCAGTAACCATGATATATGGGTGATGAATTGTAGAGTTGAGTCAATCAACAGCCATTTCAGGCAGCCAGACCTACAAAGCATGTGATTTTGTCATCTGTGTGTTCTTACCCCCAGTGACATCTGAAAGAGGTCTTTCTCTAGTGAGGCTCTCTTTCCCCAGAGCCCTGGAGTTAGGCAGCTCTCTTGGGGCAAAAGCCTGCCTCCTGAAGCCTGGCCTGGCCCCCTAGTGAAGGCAGAGGGCTTAGCGCTGTGCTAAATGCATATTAGGCACTCAGGACACCTTGTCAGCTGATGGAAAGGTCAGTTGGTTGATGCAGAGAGCCCATGGGACACAGCCCTAGTTGTGAAACTGCTCTTAGTTTCAGAGCAAGGAGAATTTATTCCTGCCCACCTTAGGAGGGAGGGCTGCCTCAGGGCCAAACACCCTCATGGGAATTGAGAAGCTTATAGGGACAGATATAGATGTGGTAGGTGGTCCTGAGATTTTCCAGTCCCTTCCCCTCTCCCTGTCCTGTGAATGTCTCCACAGCCATCCTAATAATCATACGGTCACTGGAGTTCACAACATGCTTTCACATATGTAACCTCACTTTTGAGCCTTACAGCCAATGCTTTGTAGGTAGGTGTGGATGGGAAGCAGCATGGCCCGGTGGCTGAGCCCAAGTTGTAAAGTCATCAGACCTGGTCCAGATCTCAGCTCTACCACTTCATAGCCTTATGACTTTGGGACATTTTCTAAACCTCTCTGAATCTGGACTTTCTTTCTCTGTAAAATGGGGATAAGAATAGTCCCTCTGTCACAGGGCATTGCGAGAAGTAGGTGCTATTTGTAAAGTTTCCAAGAACTCAAAAAATGAATATTTTAAAATTAGGTGTGCCTTACATAGTTATTAGATAGTGTGTTGCCCCTTGGATGCATGACTTGCCCAAGGTCAGTCAGCTCGTAAGCAGCAGAGCTGGGACTCACACTCGGTTTTCCTGGTCCTGAGGGATGGTAGCAGTCGGTGCTTATTGTATTCCAGCTGACCTGAATAGGATGGGAGAAGTATGCTTGCCTGTGTTCATATCATGCTTCTTAGGGATAGGAGTAGACATAAAGTTGGGGAGGGGTCTAGCACTCAGAGGTAGCAGCATGGAAGCAGGGCGGGATGGAAGGTAACCGAGAGCCCAGCCCCTCTGCTGTGCCTGGCGTCCTTTCCAGCTCCCTGCCTGAGGTCTCCTCCCTGCCTGTCCTCTGCCTGTGGTCTCCTCCCTGCCTGTCATCTGCCTGTTGCTGTAACTTTCCAGTGTCTTGGTGGATTTCCCAAGATGAATGCACCACACCTCAAATGAGCTGTTTGTGCAAATGATAGGATGCTCTTGGTTCATCCAAGGAATGAATATTTATGAAGTCTCCACAAGGTCTACAACCCTGTAATCAGGGCTGGAGGGCGGAGATGCTGGACAACAAAAGATCTGGGCCCGCAAGGGTTTTCCAATACAGCAGTGGACCCAAAAAGCAGAACTGGGTGGATGTATTTCTGTGCCCTCCACCTACTTCCTAATTTATACCCACTCAGCATCAGTCCCTCCTTTTAACTCTGCACGTAGCAGGTGGAGCATGGCTTAGGTCCCCGAGGGCTGCTTGGCTGGGTGGGTTTAGAGAGAGCCAAGAGCAGACAGCTATTTAACATTCCCTGGGAGAGGGAGGAATGAATCATAGTTGTCTTGGGCGGTGAATGTCAACTGGCCCTGTCACTAGTCCATACTGGGCCCAGGAGTGGTAGATTCTCAGAGAAGAGAACCAGGGCAGGGTGTCCTCTACATCCCTGGCTCTCAGGCCTTACCTAGAACGCAGCTGGCTTTCTGGGAAGGCAAGATGACAGGGGGAAGCTTGGATGCTTTGGGCCTCATATTGCAGCCTTTTCTTGAGCCTGAGGTCTTCTTTGTGCCAGCCTATCACCTCCATAGCATGTGACAAATTTAAGAATGTGCTACTTCCTAGGCCTCTGGGACCCACTTTCTTGTCCTTTTTCCATAAAAAGAAATGAGTCTAAACATTTGGAGAAAGGGAAATGTAGAAAGAAGTTTTAAAACCATATTTAGACCCACCACTCAAAGCCAACCACAAGTTTTGGCGTCTTTTATTTGAATTCTTTAAAAAACACTTTGACATTATGCTAAGTGAAGTAAGCCAGTTACAAAAACGCAAATACTGCACGATTCCACTTCTGTGAGGAATCTAAAGTCATTCAAACTCATAGAAACAGAAAGTAGGGTGCTGGTTGCCTGGGACTCAAGAGAGGGGAGTGAGGAGGTGTTTGGTGGGTATAGATTTTCGGTTATGCAAGATTAAAAAGTTCTAGAGCTGGCTGGGCACAGTGGCTCACACCTGTAATCCCAGCACTTTGGGAGGCCGAGGCGGGTGAATCATGAGGTCAGGAGTTCAAGACCAACCTGCTCAACATGGTGAAACCCCGTCTCTACTAAAAATACAAAAAATTAGTCAGGTGTGGTGGCGGGTGCCTGTAGTCCCAGCTACTCAGGAGACTGAGGCAGGAGACTTGCTTGAACCTGGGAGGCAGAGGTTGCAGTGAGCCAAGATTGTGTCATTGCACTGCAGCCCCGGTGACAGAGTGAGACTCTGTCTCAAAAAAAAAGTTCTAGGGCTCTGTTATATGACAACGTGCATATAGTTAACACTACTGTACACTTAAAAATAGTTAAGGGGGTAAATTTATGTTGTGGAGTTTTGTTTTGTTTTGTTTTTTTACCACAATTACAAAAAACACTTTGCATATGGCTGCTCCACCAGATATGAAGTTTTTTGTCCTGCTGTAGTCACTTAATGTAAAATATTAAAGCAAATCTAGATTTTTGCTGCCATTATTTTGAATGGATACATAATACTTCACTAGGTTGAGACACTATAATGTACCTCACATTCCCCTTTGGGACACTGTGGTTATTATTCCACTGTGTAAGTAAGGATGCAGTGAGAATTTCATATACAAAGGTTTTCCCTATTCACAATAACCGGAGCAAGTCTCCCTGAGGAGGAGGTACAGGATCAAAGGATATCAACATACCAGTGCTTTTAAGACACATTGCCAAATTGTTTTCCAAAGCAGTTCTACTAATTTCTACTCCCACCAGCCATGAATGAGAGTTCATCTTTCACCACACCCTTGGCAACCTTGGCTACTATCGTTTTCTCAAATCTGGGCTGATTTGGTAGGCAACCATTTGCATCTCGTTTTAATTTTTATTCCTTCAATAACTAATGAGACGGAACATCTTTCCATGTGTTTGTGAATTGCTTATTCCTGTCTTCTAACCTTTCCTTTCCTTCATCCATTTAGCTTTCGGCGTCTTCAAGGTTTTTCTCGTGGAGTTGTGTAAGTTCTCCCAGGACTGAGTTTCTGCTACATCGCAGCCTGGGATGCCACAGGCAGCATCCCCTTCTCTAGCCCTTTTCCCCTCAGAGGGGCCTCTCCACATCTTCCTAATTCCTATACATTCTTCAAGGGCCAGTTAAGGCTCCGCCTTCTCTCAAAAGCCTACCCTGCTAGCCACGATCTCTATTTTTCTTCCGCTCTCCAGTTTATTTAAGCACAATTAGGCATTTTAGAACGTGCTTATATTTTCAGAATCGTTCAGATTGGGTCTCTGTGTTCTACCACATCCTGTCTCCCAGGAACTGTGGGTCTCCCCTGCACTAGTGCAATGCTAGGCACAGATAAGTGAACTTGGCAGCAACCTGCCAGTTCTAAAACTAAAGCCTAGACTTCCTTTGGCCTCTGGCCACCCGTAGACTTCCACTTCAGGAAAATCATGGTGTTTTGATGACAGCTCCTCTACTGACTTAATGGGACTAAATTCTTCGCCCTTGCTGTGCCTTTGTTCCTTCAGTTGGCAAATGGGATGATGGCTTTTACCTCACTTGGTGATGTGAGGATTAAATGAAATAATTTGAAACAAGGGTTTTGAACACTTCTTGGTATAAAATAAACACTAAGAAAAACAACACAGGAGCTATTATTGTTTCTTCACCACCATTCATGTCTCTCCCTTCCTTCAGAAAACTTGATTTTTCCAAGATGTCATGTCTACTGGTTTCCTACTGTCACTGCGATGAATTACCCCAAACTTAGTGGCTTAAAACAACAAAGATGTATCCTCTTACATTTCCACGTATTAGAAGTCTGAAATGGGGCTGGGTGTGGTGGCTCATGCCTGTAATCTCAGCACTTTAGGAGGCCGTGGTGGGAGGATCATTTGAGGCCAGGAGTTTGATACCAGCCTGGACAACGTAGTGAGACCCCATCTCCACAAAAAGTAAAAAAATTAACCAAGTGTGGTGGTGTGTGCCTGAAGTCCCACCTAGTCAGGAGGCTGAGGTAGGAGGATTGCTTAAGCCCGAGAGGTTGAAGCTGCCATGAGCTATGATTGTGCCATTGCACTCTAGCCTGAGTGACAGAGCACGACCTTGTCTCGAAGAGGTAAAAATAAATAAAAATAAAGAAGTCTGAAGTGGGTTTTGCTGGATCAAATCCAGATGTCGTCAGGGCTGTGCTCCCTCCAAGGCTCCGGGGAAGAATCTCTTTATCAATTTCTAGAGGTTGCCTCCATCCCTTGGCTTGTGGCCCCTTCCTCCATCTTCAAAGAACATCACTCTAGCCTCTGCCTTCTGTCCTCACTTCTTTCTCTGTATCTCTGACCTTTCTGACCATAAAACCTGGTGATTACATTGGGCCTACCCAGATAATCTCTCATGTCAAGATCCTTAACTTAATTACATCTGCAAAGTCCCTTTGAGCAGGTAAGGTAACATATTCACAAGCTCTGGGGATTAAGACTGCACGTTTTGGGGGCCATCATCTAGCCTGCCTTCCTATTCATACCTATTGATTTGGCCTCCACAACCCTGTGCACTTGGCTGTTCTGCATCCTCCAGGAAGGGGCAAAAGGGAAAAATGAATGGTCCCTGAGCAAGCCCTGTGGTAGGTGCCCTGATTCACCTGGGGATAGAGATTCTTACATTTCCACAAGGAAATGGAGGCTTAGAGAGGCTCAGTGCTTATCTAAGATCACACAGCACAGCCAGGTTTAGAGCCCTCCCGGGCTGGCTGACTCCAGATCTGTGTTCCTTTCACCACCCAACGATGGTGTCTCACATTCAGGGTTGTTCTCTATTCATTTAAATTCAGTTCAACACATAGGTCTTGAGCAGGGACCTACCTTGAGGAAGGCACCATACAATAGATAACATAGTTTTCTGTAATTTTATGTAAAATAGTTATCTGATTTTAGGCAAGTCATGTGACTGTCAACCTTAGTTTCCTCCTGTGTGAAAGGAGGCGGAGGTCATAGAAAAAAAGAAGGCCACGAACAACCACTTCTCAGGGGAGGAAACTCAAACGGCCAGGAAGCATATGAAACGATGCTTCACCTCATTCATAATCAAGGAAATGCAAACTCAAACAATAATGAGAACCTCCATGGTTCTTTTTGCCTCATCAGATGAAATTTGACCTTTGAGATGACGTAAGCTGTGGGCTCTGTCTCTTGGTCTCCCCTACATTTTTTTTTCTCTTTCTTTCTGTTTTTTTTTTGTTGTTGTTGTTGTTGTTCTTGTTTGTTTTTGAGAAAGGGTCTCACTCTGTCAATGGAGTGTAGTAGTGCAATCATGGCTCACTGCAGCCTCCGCCTCCTGGGCTCAAAAGATCCTCCCACCTCAGCCTCTCAAGTAGCTGGGACTACCGGTGCACACCACCAACCTCAGCTAAATTTTTTTGTGTGTGTATTTTGTTTTGTAGAGACTGGGTCTCCCTGTGTTGCCCATGCTAGTCTTGAACTCCTGAGCTGAAGCAATCTGCCTGCCTTGGCCTCCCAAAGTGTTGGGATTACAGGCATGAGTCACTGTGCCTGGCCTGCCTATATTTCTAGAAGCAAATAGTGTGCTCTACAAATGCTGTTGGTGGCTTCAAACCCATCATCCCAGAACTCCAAATGTTCAATCTGGTTTGGGAGAAAATGCCTGAGAGTTGATCCTACATGTTGATTTAAACCAAAACCTTCAAAATGTTTGGAGAAAGTAGAGGGATGAAGTGTGTAGTAAGGAAAAGAAGAGTCATCTCTGGCCAGCCCATCCTGTTTCCAAGGGAAACTTTGTTCTCAAGACAGGCACCTAACAGAACTGCCTTTTCAATTTATCTGTTTACTCATGTATTGTTTGTTCACTTGTAATCCGTATGAGGACAGGGACCTCATCTGTCTTGTTCATTATATTTACGATATTGCCTGGTGCATAGTAGGTCAAGGAATATGTGTCAAGTTGAATGAAGGAATTGCTTCTCTCTGGACCTCAGTTTTCTTATCTGGAAAATGATTGGGCTGAACTTAGTTTTGATTCATTGGTTGGTTCATTGATTCATCCAAAAATGTTGATTAAGCCCTTCTATGCCAGGCCCTTGCTAGATGTTAGGTATATGGTG
Organism: Piliocolobus tephrosceles; assembly: GCF_002776525.5. NCBI lineage: Eukaryota > Metazoa > Chordata > Mammalia > Primates > Cercopithecidae > Piliocolobus > Piliocolobus tephrosceles. The sequence goes on along the minus strand of NC_045434.1, from coordinate 198,435,920 downwards.
TTGAAAAAAAACAGACGGCAGTCCCTCCCACCCTAGAGTTTTGATCCGACCATGGAGCCGGACATCCACTACTTTCATACAATTAACTTTAATGATAACAGTGTGATAAGTGCTCCGAA
>NC_045434.1:198370809-198435791 GCF_002776525.5 Piliocolobus tephrosceles | reverse complement strand
ATCCCACGAAGTCAAGGGTTTGCCGGACCCCACCCAGGATTCCCATCACGTGGGGCTGTGGTCCCTCCAGTTCCGCCATCAATAGGTTGGAACTCACCTTGTTCAGGTACTTTCACCAGTTCTCCATTTCCAAACTCCTCACACTAGAATCGAGGTCTTCTGTAATCTGACTCCCACTTTTCTGGTGAGCCTTATCTGTCCCACACTCTGCACCCCAACAATGCTGGGCTGACCCCAGCATTGCCACTCATTACCACGCGGCCTGGGTCAGGACCTTGGTTTTGTCACCGGAGAGATAATGGGATTGGACTAACATGATATTCAGGTTTTGTAAATGGTATATGATCCTGGGATTACTCCCCCAAAGCACTGCACACTTTTCACCTTCATGCTTTTATCCAAGCTATACTGTCTGCCTGGAAGACTACAGTTGCCACCTGCGATTTCTATGAGATGAGACTGATATTCTAGACTTCCCTCCTTCACAATGGAGCTCAAATACCATCTTCTCCAAAAAATCCCAAGAAATTCTTTCTCTGTGTTTTTAGAACAATATGCTTGACACTTTATTAGGATACTTATGACCTTCTACCATGCATAGCTGTGTACAGACACTATAATCTAGTGTTTGACTGTGGACTCTGCAGTAAAACAAACCAGGGTTCAGATCCCAGCTTTGCCATTTATTAGCTGTGCAAACTTGGCAAGTCATTTAACTCTCTGAGCTTCTGTTACCTTATCTGTGAAATGGGAATTATAAAGCCTTCACTGTGTTGTACAAACTAAATGTGAAAATAAACAGGAAGCATTTTACAGTACTTGGCAAACAGCAAGGGCTAAACCCACGGTCACTCTCTCCTACTACATTCTAAGTCCCTTTGTAACAGGAACCAGAGCTTGTCTGTTTCTGTACCCCGCCAAGAGAGCTTCAAGAAGAAAAGAGAAATGAAATAACCAACGATTGCACATCTACTACAGGCCAGGCATTGCCTTGTATATACATATTCCTTGTAATTCTCACAACTCAGTGAAGTAGGTATTATAATTACTCCCATTTTACAGATGAGGGAATTGAGGCTCAGAGAAGTGAAGTGTCTTACCCAAGGCCATGCAGATGATAATTGGTGGAGCTGAGATCTGAGCAGGGATGTGTGCCTCCAGAGGACAAACTGGCTCTGAGTAATTCAAATGAACTTGTTCAGCACAGCTTAATAGGTCTCCTAGAAACTACTCCCAAAGTTTACGGCATTGTCAGTTTACTTCTGTTTCCCATATGAGAGTGCAGGTTCCTTGAGAGCAGGGTCTGTGTCTTACTCGTCTGTATTTCCCATAGCCCCAAATATCTACAAGTGTGCCTTAGACATAGGCATTTGCTGCATGGATAAACAGATGGGTGGGTGGACGGATAGATGGAAGGATGGATGGACAGATGGATGGATGGATGGATGGGCAGAGGAACCAATGACTGCATGAATACAAGAGTCCCCGGAGGAAGCGCTTGCCTACCGAGCATTCTGCTCGAATAGCTCTCTGCTCCCTTCCCCAGCGATAGCCCAAGGGCCCAGCTGAGAGTGGAAAAGACTGTAGGAGAAGAGTAAGGAATAAAACACACCCCATGTGACCACTAAGCCTCTCTCAAGGTGTCATTATGGTGGACGCCACAGTGGTCAGATTCCAGCTGCAGGAGTCATGCTGGCTTCTGGCCTCTGGAATGCCACCACGGTGGGGCAGACTTCTTGGTGACCATTAAGTGTGGAGCCAGGGCCTGATTCATGCTGCAATCTTTCCTCCCCCTTTCTCTCCACCAGCACCCACAGCCCCACCCTGATTCTTGACCACAAGGAGATAGACCAGTGGTCAGATTTTGCCACAGAGCCACCAAATCCCAGAGAGGGTTTTGGCCCAGAAAGTAGGTCAAAAGCCACTGCCTCTTTACGGAAATAGTAGCAAAGGCCCAAGATACTTAATCACCAGGCTTCCCTGATGGTATCACTGTCTCCCCACATACCGGGGAGGGAGGGAGGGAGGGAGCTGTGGGCGATGTGAGTATCCCCAGCCCACACTCACCTGGGCGGGATGAAGGAGATGATGTGTTCAAAGAGCACACATCACCTGTAGCACAGGGCCTGGCCTGTAGTAAGTGCTCAGTAAATGGGAGCTGCAATTATTAGTGTTACCAATTATCATTAAAGGTAATTAACTGCTACTGAAGTGGTGCTTCACTCTGGCTACATCTAGAAAGGATTTTAAGCCCATGGTTTGGAACCCAAGTCCATGTCACACCCCAAAGTAATGAAAATAAAAGGTAAAAAGGCAAGATTATGTTTACTTAGTGCCAGGCAATCCATAAAGTAGAATCCAGGGCAGCTGTTAAGTCACTGGGTGGTACCATATTTTTTGCCAGTATTTGGACTGCAGTGCCTAGGTGCCCAGCTGTGAAGTCAGAGGGACTGTCAACTTAGTGCCAGTCACTTATGCTTCCAGAGCCTCAGTTTTCCACTCTGTAAAACTAATATACAAAGTCCTACCTGTGGACTTATTGAATGATTAAATGAGCACAGATACCCCCAAGCTTGGCCACAAATGAGATCCCTGGAATAATGATACGAATACAAATCCCTGCGTTTTCAGGACCACAGCAGGTGGGTCTAATATCTTAGACCACAGACCTACTTTGGGGAACTGTGGAGTCAATCTATACATGGGCTTTGCACAGTTCTTGGTTTTAGTAACTTCTCAGTAAATATAGTCATTCCTCGGTGTCTGAGGGGGATTGGTTCCCGGACCCCTCCAGGATACCAAAATCTGAGGATGCTCAGGTCCTTGACATAAAATGATGTAGTATTTGCATATGACATATGCACATCCTCCCATATACATTTTTTTGAGGGGACAGGGTCTTGCTCTGTTGTCCAGGCTAGAGTTCAGTGGTGTGATCACAGCTTGCTGCACCCTCGACCTCCTGGGCAAAAGCAATCCTCCCACCTTGGCCTCCTGAGTAGCCAGGACCATAGGTATATGCCACCATATCCTAATTTTTTTGTACTTTTTGTAGAGACAGGGTTTCACCATGTTGGCCAAGCTGGTGTCGAACTCCTGAGCCATCTGTCCACCCTTAGCCTCCCAAAGTGTTGGGATTTCAGGCATGAGCCACTGTGCCCAGTCCCCTCCAGTATACTTTATTTTTTTATTTTTTTTTAATTTTTATTTATTTATTTATTTATTTATTTTTTGAGACGGAGTCTAGGCTGGAGTGCAGTGGCCGGATCTCAGCTCACTGCAAGCTCCGCCTCCCGGGTTTTACGCCATTCTCCTGCCTCAGCCTCCCGAGTAGCTGGGACTACAGGCGCCGCCACCTCGCCCGGCTGGTTTTTTGTATTTTTTAGTAGAGACGGGGTTTCACCGTGTTAGCCAGGATGGTCTCGATCTCCAGACCTCGTGATCCGCCCGTCCCGGCCTCCCAAAGTGCTGGGATTACAGGCTTGAGCCACCGCGCCCGGCCTATTTTTTTATTTTTTTGAGACAAAATCTCACTCTGTCGCCCAGAGTGGCATGATCTCAGCTCACTGCAACCTCCACCTCCTGGGTTCAAGGGATTCTTGTGCTTCAGCCTCCTGAGTAGCTGGGATTGCAGGCATGTGCCAATACACCTGGCTAATTTTTTGTATTTTTAGTAGAGATGGGGTTCTGCCATGTTGGCCAGGCTAGTCTCGAACTCCTGGCCTCAAGTGATCTGTCTGCCTCTGCCTTCCAAAGTACTAGGATTACAGGTGTAAGCTACTCTGCCCAGCTCTCTCCTGTATACTTTAAATCATCTCTAGATTACTTATGATACTTAATACAATGTAAACTCTATGTAAATAGTTGTTCTACCATATTGGTTTTTATTTGTATTATTTTTATTGTTGTAAAGTTATTTGTTATTGTATTTTTTAAATTATACTCTAAGTTCTGGGGTACATGTGCAGAACATGCAAGTTTGTTATGTAGGTATACACGTACCATGGTGGTTTGCTGTGCCATCAACCCATCATCTACATTAGGTATTTCTCCTAATGCTATCCCTCCCTTTGCCCCCCACCCTCTGACAGGCCCCGGTGTGTGATGTTCTCCTGCTGTGTCCATGTATTCTCATTATTCAACTCCCACTTATGAGTGAGAATATGCGGTGTTTGGTTTTCTGTTCCTGTGTTACTTTGCTGAGAATGATGGTTTCCAGCTTCATCCATGTCCCTGCAAAGGACATGAACTCATCCTTTTTCATGGCTGCATAGTATTCCATGGTGTATATGTGCCACATTTTCTTTATCCAGTCTATCATTGATGGGCATTTGGGTTGGTTCCAAATCTTTGCTATTGTGAACAGTGCTGCAATAAACATATGTGTGCATGTGTCTTTATGGTAGAATGATTTATAATCCTTTGGGTGTATACCTAGTAATGGGATTGCTGCGTCAAATGGTATTTCTGGTTCTAGATCCTTAAGGAATCACCACACTGTCTTCTACAATGATTGAACTAATTTACACTCCCACCAACAGTGTAAAAGCATTCCTGGCCAGGCATGATGGCTCAAGCCTGTAATCCTAGCACTTTGGGAGGCTGAGGCAGGCAGATGATGAGGTCAAGAGATCGAGACCATCCTGGCCAACACAGTGAAACCCCGTCTCTACTAAAAATACAAAAATTAGCTGGCCATGGTGGTGCACGCCTGTGGTCCCAGCTACTCGGGAGGCTGAGGCAGGAGAATTGCTTGAACCCAGAAGGTGGAGGTTGCAGTGAGCTGAGATCATGCCACTGTACTCCAGCCTGGCAACAAAGCAAGACTCCATCTCAAAAAAAAAAAAAAAAGCATTCCTATTTCTCCACATCCTTTCCAGCATCTATTGTTTCCTGGCTTTTTAATGATAGCCATTCTAACTAACTGGCATGAGATGGTATCTCACTGTGGTTTTGATTTGCATTTCTCTAATGACCAGTGATGATGAGGTTTTTTTTTTTTTTATATGTTTGTTGGTTGCATATATGTCTCCTTTTGAGAAGTGTCTGTTCATATCCTTTGCCCAATTTTTGATGGAGTTGTTTTTTTCTTGTACCTTTGTTTAAGTTCCTTGTAGATTCTGGATATTAGCCCTTTGTCAGATGGATAGATTGCAAAAATTTTCTCCCATTCTGTTTACTCTAATGATAGTTTATTTTGCTCTGCAGAAGCTCTTTAGTTTAATTAGATCCCATTTGTCAATTTTGGCTTTTGTTGTCATTGCTTTTGGTGTTTTAGTCATGAAGTCTTTGTCCATGCCTATGTCCTGAATGGTATTGCCTGGGTTTTCTTCCAGAGTTTTATGGTTTTAAGTCTTACATTTAAGTCTTTAATCCATCTTAAGTTAATTTCTGTATAAGGTGTAAGGAAGGGGTCCAGTTTCAGTTTTCTGAATATGGCTAGTTAGTTTTCCCAATACTGTTTATTAAATAGGGAATCTTTCCCCATTGCTTGTTTTTGTCAGGTATGTCAAAGATCAGATGGTTGTAGACATGTGGCATTATTTCTGAGGCCTCTGTTCTGTTCCATTGGTCTATATATCTGTTTTGGTACCAGTACCATGCTGTTTTGGTTACTGCAGCCTTGTAGTATAGTTTGGAGTCAGGTAGCATGATGCCTCCAGCTTCCTTCTTTTCTTAAGATTGTCTTGGCTATATGGGCTCTTTTTTGGTTCCATATGAAATTTAAAGTAGTTTGTTTTTTTTTTTTACTTCTGTGAAGAAAGTCAATGGTAGTTTGATGGGAATAGCATTGAATCTACAAATTACTTTGGGCGGTATGGCCATTTTCATGATATTGATTCTTCCTATCCATGAGCATGGAATGTTTTTCCGTTTGTTTGTGTCCTCTCTTATTTCGTTGAGCAGTGGTTTGTAGTTCTCCTTGAAGAGGTACTTCACATCCCTTGTAAGTTGTATTCCTAGGTATTTTATTCTTTTTGTAGCAATTGTGAATGGGAGTTCACTCAAGATTTGGCTCTCTGTTTGTCTATTATTGGTGTATAGGAATGCTTGTAATTTTTGCACTTTGATTTTTTATGCTGAGACTTTGCTGAAGTTGCTTGTCAGCTTAAGGAGATTTTGGGCTGAGACGATGGGGTTTTCTAAATATACAATCATGTCATCTGCAAACAGACACAATTTGACTTCCTCTCTTCCTATTTGAATACTCTTTACTTCTTTCTCTTGCCTGATTGCCCTGGCTAAAACTTCCAACACTATGTTGAATAGGAGTGGTAAAAGAGGGCATCCTTGCCTTGTGCTTGTTTTCAAAACGAATGCTTCCAGCTTTTGCTCATTCAGTATGATATTGGCCGTGGGTTTGTCATAAGTAGCTCTTATTATTATGTATATGAGATATATTCCATCAATACCTAGTTTATTGAGAGTTTTTAACATGAAGTGGTGTTGAATTTTATTGAAGGTCTTTTCTGCATCTATTGAGATAATCATGTGGTTCTTATCATTGGTTCTGCTTATGTGATGGATTACGTTTATTGATTTGCATATGTTGAACCAGCCTTGTGTCCCAGGGATGAAGCCGACTTAATTGTGTGGATAAGCTTTTTGATGTGCTGCTGGATTTGGTTTGCCAGTATTTTATTGAGGATTTTCACATCGATGTTCATCAGGGATATTTGCCTAAAATTTTCTTTTTTTGTTGTGTCTCTGCCAGCCTTTGGTATCAGGATGATGCTGGCCTCCTAAAATGAGTTAGGGAGGAGTCCCTCTTTTTCTATTGTTTGGAATCGTTTCAGAAGGAATGGTACCAGCTCCTTTTTGTACCTCTGGTAGAATTCAGCTGTGAATCCTTCTTGTCCTGGGCTTTTTTTTGGTTGGTAGGCTATTAATTACTGCTTCAATTTCAGAACTTGTTATTTGGTCTATTCAGATTCAACTTCTTCCTGATTTAGTCTTGGGAGGGTGTTGTGTTCAGGAATTTATCCATTTCTTCCAGATTTTCTAGTTTATTTGTGTAGAGGTGTTTATAGTATTCTCTGATGATAGTTTGTATTTCTGTGGGATCAGTAGTGATATCCCCTTTATCATTTTTTATTGTGTCTATTTGATTTCTTCTCTCTTTTATTCTTTATTAGTCTGGTTAGCAGTCTATCTATATTTTTCATCTTTTAGAAAACCATCTCCTGGATTCACTGATTTTTTGAAGGGTTTTTCATGTCTCTATCTCCTTCAGTTGTGCTCTGTTCTTACTTATTTCTTGTCTTCTGCTAGCTTTTGAATCTGTTTGCTCTTGCTTCTCTAGTTCTTTTAATTGTGATGTTAGGGTGTTGATTTTAGGTCTTTCTTGCTTTCTCCTGTGGGTATTTAGTGCTATAAATGTTTCCCTCTAAAAAGTGTTTCCCTCTAAACACTGCTTTAGCTGTGTCCCAGAGATTCTGGTATGTTGTGTCTTTGTTCTCATTGGTTTCAAAGAACTTATTTATTTCTGCCTTAATTTTATTATTTACCCAGTAGGCATTCAGGAGCAGATTGTTCAGTTTCCATGTAGTTGTGTGGTTTTCAGTGAATTTCTTAATCCTGAGTTCTAATTTGATTGCACTGTGGTCTGACAGACTGTTTGTTATGATTTTTTTCTTTTGTGTTTTCTGAGGAGTGTTTTACTTCCAACTATGTAGTCAATTTTAGAATAAGTGTGATGTGGTGCTGAGAATAATGTATATTCTGTTGATTTGGGGTGGAGAGTTTTGTAGATGTCAATTAGGTCCACTTGGTCCAGAGCTGAGTTCAAGTTTATCCTTGTTAATTTTCTGTCTCATTGATCTGTCTAATATTGACAGTGGGGTTAAAGTCTCCCGCTATTATTGTGTGGGAGCCTGTCTCTTTGTAGGTCTCTAAGAACTTGCGTTATGAACCTGAGTGCTCCTGTATTGGGTGCATATACATTTAGGAAAGTTAGCTCTTCTTGTTGCATTGATCCCTTTACCATTATGTAATGCCCTTCTTTGTCTTTTTTGATCTTTGTTGGTTTAAAGTCTGTTTTATCAGAGGCTAGGATTGCAACCTCTAGTTATTTATTTATTTATTTATTTATTTATTTATTTATTTATTTATTGTCTTGGTAAATTTTCCTCCATCCCTTTATTTTGAGCCTGTGTGTGTCTTTGCACATTAGATGGGTCTCTTGAATACAGCACACCAATGGGTCTCAACTTTTTATCCAATTTGCCAGTCTGTGTCTTTTAATTGGGGCATTTAGCCCATTTACATTTAAGATTAATATTGTTGTGTGAATTTGATCCTGTCGTTATGATGCTATCTGGTTATTTTGCCCGTTAGTTGATGCAATTTCTTCATAGTGTTGATGGTCTTTACAATTTGGTATGTTTTTGCAGTGGGTGGTACCAGTTTTTCCTTTCCATATTTAGTGCTTCCTTCAGGAACGCTTGTAAGGCAGGCCTGACGATGACAAAAATCTCTCAGCATTTGATTGTCTGTAAAGGATTTTATTTCTCCTTCGCTTATGAAGCTTAGTTTGGCTGGATATGAAATTCTGGGTTGAAAATTCTTTTCTTTAAGAATGTTGAATATTGGCCCTCACTCTCTTCTGGCTTGTACGGTTTCTGCAGAGAGATCCGCTGTTAGTCTGATGGGTTTCCCGTTGTGGGAAACCCAACCTTTCTCTCTGGCTGCCCTTAACATTATTTCCTTCATTTCAACCTTGGTGAATCTGACGATTATGTGTCTTGGGGTTGCTCTTCTTGAGGAGTATCTTTGTGGTGTTCTCTGTATTTCCTGAATTTGAATGTTGGCCTGTCTTGTTAGGTTGGGAAAGTTCTCCTGGATAATATCCTGAAGAATGTTTTCCAACTTGTTTCCATTCTGCTTGCCACTTTCAGGTTCACCAATCATTTGTAGGTGTGGTCTTTTCACATAGTCCCATATTTCTTGGAGGTTTTGTTTGTTCCTTTTGATTATTTTTTCTCTAATCTTGTCTTCACACTTTATTTCATTTAGGTGATCTTCAATCTCTGATATCCTTTCTTCTGCTTGATCAATTCAGTTATTGATACTTGTGTATACTTCATGAAGTTCTCGTCCTGTGTCTTTCAGCTCCATCAGGTCATTTATGTTCTTCTCTAAACTGATTGTTCTAGTTAGCAATTCCTCTAACCTTTTTTCAAGGTTCTTAACTTCCTGTCATTGGGTTAGAACACGCTTCTTTAGCTCAGAGGAGTTTGTTATTACCCACCTTCTGAAGCCTACTTCTGTCAATTTGACAAACTGATTCTCCCTCCAGTTTTGTTCTCTTGCTGGTGAGGAGTTGTGATCTTTTGGAGGAGAAAAAGTGTTCTGGTTTTTGGAATTTCCAGCCTTTTTGCCCTGGTTTTTCCTCATCTTCATGGATTTATCCACCTTTGGTGTTTGATGTTGGTGACCTTCGGATGGTGCTTTTGTGTGGACATCCTTTTTGTTGATGTTGATGCTATTCCTTTCTGTTTGTTAGTTTCCTTAAAACAGTCAGGCCCTTCTGCTCCAGGTCTGCTGGAGTTTGCTGGAGATCCACTTCAGATGCTGTTTGCCTGGGTATCACCAGCAGAGGCTGCAGAACAGCAAAGAATGCTGCCTGTTCCTTCCTCTGGAAGTTTTGTCCCAGAGGGGCACCTGCCAGATGCCAGCTGGAGCTCTCCTGTATGAGGTGGCAACCACCAGATGCCGGCTGGAGTTCTCTTATATGAGGTGTCTGTCAATCCCTGCTGGGAGGTATCTCCCAGTCAGGAGGCATGGGGGTCCAGGACCCACTTGAGGAGGCAGTCTGTTCCTTAGCAGAGCTCGAGCGCTGTGCTGGGAGATCCACTGCTCTCTTCCCAGCCAGCAGGCAGGAATGTTTAAGTCTGCTGAAGCTGTGCCCAGAGCCACCCCTTCCCCCAGGTGCTCTGTCCCAGGGAGTTTTATCTATAAGCCCCTGACTAGGGGTGCTGCCTTTCTTTCAGAGATGCCCTGCCCAGAGAGGAGGAATCTAGAGAGGCAATCTGGCTACAGTGGCTTTGCTGAGCTGTGGTGGGCTCCGCCCAGTTCAAACTTCCCAGAGGCTTTGTTTACACTGTGAGGGAAAAACCACCTACTCAAGCCTTGGTCATGGCGGATGCCTCTCCCACAACCAAACTCGAGTGTCCCAGGTCGACTTCAGCCTGCTGTGCTGGCAGCAAGAATTTCAAGCCAGTGGATCTTAGCTTGCTGAGCTCCGTGGGGGTGGGATATGCTGAGCTAGACCACTTGGCTCTCTGGCTCCAGCCCCCTTTCCAGGGGAGTGAATGGTTCTGTCTCGCTGGTGTTCCAGGCGCCACTGGGGTATGAAAAAATACTCCTGCAGCTAGCTCGGCGTCTGCCCAAATGGCCACCCAGTTTTGTGCTTGAAACCTGGAGCCCTGATGGTGTAGGCACCTGATGGAATCTCCTGGTCTATGGGTTGCGAAGACCATGGGAAAAGTGTACTATTTGGGCTGGAATGCACCGTTCCTCAAGGCACAATCCCTCACAGCTTCCCTTAGCTAGGGGAGGGAGTTCCCCAACCCCTTGTACTTCCTGGGTAAGGCAATACCCCACCCTGCTTTGGCTCGCCTTCCGTGGGCTGCACCCACTGTCTAACCAGTACCAATGAGATGAGCTGGGTACCTCAGGTGGAAATGCGGAAATCACCTGCCTTCTGTGTTGATCTCACTGGGAGCTGCAGACTGGAGCTGTTCCTATTCAGCCATCTTGTCAGCCACCCACTTGTTACTGTATTTTTAAGAAATATTTTCCATCCACAGTTGGCTGAATCCTTGGGTACAGAGTGCTGACTATAAGTTGTTATCCAAAGCTTCAGAGCTGTCCTTGAACCCCCTATTCCTTACCTCTGCAAGTACTTGACTTACTTCAAAATTAAGTCTAAATCCAGCCAGGGTTTGGCATGTCTATTGCTGCCACTCCAGTGCATACCACCCAGATTCCTGCAATTGTTCTCCTTGCTTCCACTCTTGGTCCCTGCAGTCCCCACCAAGCAGCCGCAGTGATCTTGATCTTCAGATGGCTAAATCAGAGCATGACACTGAAAGAAAAATCCAAGCCCTTCCCCAGGATCTGTAAGAACTGGCCCCTTCCCATCTCTCCACCTGTGTGTTGATCAGCTCCAGCTACAGTAGCCTTCTTGCTGTTCCTAGAATGGACCATGCTTGCTCTCACCACAGAGATTGTGCACTTGCCAATTCCTCCATTTTCCTGCCAGGATGTGGTCAAGGCTGTCCCATTCTCATGACTCACACATCCCTTCAGCTCACACATCCCTTCCTCAAAGCAGGCTTTATTTTTTAAAAAAAAAATTTATTTATTTATTATTTTTATTTTTTGGGATAGAGTCTCACTTTGTCACCTAGGCTGGGGTACAGTGGCATGATCTTGGCTCATTGCAACCTCTGCCTCCTGAGTTCAAGTGATCCTGTCACTTCAGTCTCCTGAGTAGCTGGGATTACAGGCACCCGACACCATGCCTGGCTATTTTTTGTATTTTAATAGAGACTGGGTTTCACCATGTTGACCAGGTTGATCTTGAACTCCTGACCTCAGGTGATCCGCCCTCCTCTGTCTCCCAAAGTGCTAGGATTACAGGCATGAGGCATTGTGTGTCACCTAAGCAGGCTTTTATGACCCCCTTTTCAATGTTGCCCTCAACACATGAGCGTCACTTTCTTCATAGCAACATTTGAAATGATCATTTTAAGTGGTTTATGGTTTGATAGCTCCTATGAGGGGCAGATCTTATCTATTTTGTTCAGTTTTATGTTCTCAGAGCCTAGAGAGAGTGCCTAGAAAATATTTACGGGTATCATACATATTTTGCTAAATGAATAAATAAAGTTATGATGACTGTGGTTATTGTAACTTCTTTTCCTTTTTAACAAGCATACCCTGAGATATTGTAACTCCTTAAAATGTCTGCAGTAAGTTTAAAAGACAATGGTAGTTTTTGCTTTTTTTTTTTTTTATGAGATTGAGTCTCACTCTGTCACCCAGGCTGGAGTGCAGTGGCACGATATCGGTTCACTGCAAGCTCCGCCATTCTCCTGCCTCAGCCTCCCAAGTAGCTGGGACTACAGGTGCCTGCCACCATGCCTGGCTAATTTTTTGTATTTTTAGTAGAGACGGGGTTTCACCGTGTTAGCCAGGATGGTCTCGATCTCCTGATCCACCGACCTCAGCCTCCCAGAGTGCTGGGATTACAGGCGTGAGCCACTGCGCCCGGCCGATAATGGTAGGTTTCAAAACAGTATGGCACTATTTTCCCTTTTCTAAAATTTTGTTTCCAAAAACATATGCACACACATATCCATGTTTACACATACACATGCATATAATATACATCACACACACACACATTATACATACCCAAAGTATACACAAACATCTGTAAGGGGATACATCAAAATATTAATTCTTTTCTTTACAATCAAGATACATATGTTTTAAAGTCAGAAATAATCTATTAAACAATTGCCATTTCAAAAACATCAAAGTTGAAACAATGTTTTTGATAAAAATAACAACCAATAGGAAAAGGAGAATGTCCTAGGACCTGAGCTTAAGCCAATGAACATCATATTTCATTTTATTTCCAAATTCCTGACAGCCAAAGGGGTCTTGTGCTGCTCCCAGACATCACGCGTGCTGGTCTGGAGAGACATGCTCTTTCCTGGTGTTCAGCTCTGGGAGGAACAGAGAGAGCATGGGAATGTTGAGATAAAGAGCGTTGTGCAACGTGGTGAACAATGTCCTGAGCTTTGCCAGTGACACTGATACATTCTTCATTAACTATTTGTCACATCCACCCTCTATAAAAACTAGGGTATAACATCAAATCACAACTCAGCAAAGATATTTTTGCATGTGGCAAAACTCAAGTGCTTGCATACATTGCCCAACTCGTGGATGGAATCACAGACTCTTATACAATGCTGACAGCCTGCCAGGCTGTGTGCTAAGTACTTTACATATATTAACTGGTTTAATTCTCATATTAGGAGATGTGCTCTAGGAGATGGGCACTGTTATATTGCCATCATCATACCCATTTTACAGATGAATAGGTACAGAAAAGTTCAGCAACATGCTGAAGGTCATACGGCTCGTCAGTGGTAAAGCTGAGATTTGAACCCACGCAGGCTGGCTCTGGCACTCTGGGCTCCTTACCACTAAGCAATACTGCCCCCCAAAAACCAGGGGCCTGGGGCAGTTACGCAGTCCTTTCAACTCACACTGACTTGTCTTACTGTCCACCCAGATATTTTGACACTCGGTTAATTTAACCAGCCCAGCCAGGCATATTTCACATGGCACCGTTCTTTAATTAAGCGTGGCTAAAGGCAACTGGCTTGTAGGCTTGGCATAGTAGTTTAGAATGGTAGGAATGTGCATTCTGGGGGCAGATTGCCTAGGGTTTTAATCGCAGCTCTAGCACTTTTAGCTGTGTAACAGGAAACTTAACTGTTCAAGCCTCAGTTATATCATCTAGAAAATGAAAGAACTAACACTGACGTTGTATTGGGGTTGTGAAGATGAAAGGTGGTCATCACTATGCATGTGCCTGTCCTAATACCCAATTCTGTTGAGAAGTTATATGATAAAAAATAGTTATTGAGAGGCCAAGTCCACCAGCCATTCATTTATTCAATTTCCTCTTCCATAAAATGGGGAATAATCATACTTACTTCATAGGGTCATTCGAGTGATTTAATCCAATAATGAATGTACAATGCTTAGCATATGTACTATCTGTGCTTAAAAGTCAGGTATCATTGTTGTCATCACTTGCTGCTAGTATAACAAGGTGGGCAAGAGTGGAGGCTTGGCCAGGCACAGTGGCTCACGCTTGTAATCCCAGCACTTTGGGAGGCCGAGGTGGGTGGATCCAGGAGTTCAAGACCAACCTGGGCAACATCATGAGACTCCATCTCTACTAAAAATACAAAAAAACTGGCTGGGTGTGGTGGCACTTGCCTGTAGTCTCAGCTATTCAGGAGGCTGAGACAGTGGAATCAATTGAGCCCAGGAGTTTGAGGTGGCAGTGAGCTGTGATCGGGCCACTGCACTTCAGCCTGGGTGATGGGAGTGAGACACTGTCAAAAAAAAAAAAAAAAAAAAAAGAAAGAAAGAAAGAAAGAAGAAAAGAAAAGAAAAAGAAAAAGAAAAAAAAAAAGATTGGGGGCCCTTCAAAGTCACCCAAGCTGGGCTCAAACCACGGATTCCGGGGCAGGTAACATCATCTCTCTAAACCTCATTTTCCTCATCTGAGGAATGGGATAAATAACAGTCCAAATGTGACAATGTGTGTAATGCTTTGGCATGCTGCCTGGCAATTAAGCCCTTAGCTACTATTCTCTCTAATGTGTGTTTACTGACTGCCCACTTGGTCCTAAGCACCTGTCCCTCTTGGGCAGGAGTGAGCTGATTCTCCATCTGAGGAGTCCTGGGCTGGGGTCAAGGGTCTCCATTTGAGGATCCTTGGCTTGTAGACCATCTGGTCCAAGGCTGGCATACATACCACACTAGAATGACCAGCTGCCCCCAGGAAAGCCAGCCTGGGTCCTGGCAGAGTGGGTGGGTGGAAGACAAGCTGTCTTGAAGCTCAGGAATGAGCACATCCTAATGCCTCTGAGCTTGGCAGACACCTTTGGGAAGCTGAGACCCATCTTCAGGGCCAGACACCCAGCCCCAAGTCCTGGCCTGAGGGAAGCTCTGGTCGCCAGCACCCCGAGCAGTCACTTTGTGCCTGAACAGAGCTTCCTTTGTGTGGTGGCAGCAGTGGATAAGTGCTCCTGGGTAACAGGTTACTCACTGAAGTGCAGTCCCTGATTTAATAACTGGAGCAATCGCTAGGCTGCCACAGCAAGGCTACCGTGTTGGCCTCCAGGGGCAGGTGCCACAAGGGTTGTCACTGTATCCTGGGGAGGACCCCACAGCCTGCATTCCAAGATGTCCAAGCTGCATCCATTATCCCCAGTGGGGTTTGAAACTTCAAGAAGGGGCTGGGGGCGGTGGCTCATGCCTGTAGTCCCAGCACTTTGGGAGGCTGAGGCAGGTGGATCATTTGAGGTCAGGAGTTCAAGACCAGCCTGGCCAACACGATGAAACCCCATCTCCACTAAAACATACAAAAATTAGCCGGGCGGTAATGGCATGTGCCTGTAATCCCAGGTACTTGGGAGGCTGAAGCAGGAGAATTACTTGAGCCTGGGAGATGGAGGTTGCAGTGAGCTGAGATTGCGCCACTGCACTCCAGTCTGGGCAACAGAGTGAGACCCTGTCTCAAAAAAACAAAACAAAACAAAACAAAAACAAGAAGGTCCTCAGAAAACCCTGGACGTCTTCAAGCTAATGGATCTAAAGTTTTTCTGGTGCTAACAGCAACTCCGCCCAGCAGGAATTATCATCTGCACTTTGTAGATGAGGAAACTGAGGCTCAGAGAGGTTGAAGTTAAGCAAGTGGCCCAAAGGACCTCAGCCAATCCAAAAGCCTTTCTTGCTGTCCAGTCATGACATCCCTGGTGGTGTTGAAAACAGGGGGAGCCTGAGGGTACTGATTAATCACCACCGTTTAATCTCACTGAAAGCAGTTATTAAGTTGGTGCAAAAGTAATTGCGGTTCTTGCCATTACTTTTAATGGCAAAAACTCAGCAACTTTTGCACCAACCTAATACCATGTGGCAGGCTCAGGGCCAAGCAACAAGTGTGTATTGTCTCCTTCCATCTCAACATCACCTCCCCTGAGAGAGATGTCATTATTCCTCTTAACAGAGGAGAAAACTGAGACCTATGGAGGTTACTTGTCCCTGATCCCACAGCTGGTAAGTGGCAGAACCAGAATTTGAACCCACATTTCTCTGTGAGTAAGACAGATGGTGAATTATTACCACATATTGATTGAAGCAGGAGTTGGTAACATGGCAAGTCTTTTAAAACCCGTTTTTATTAAGTACACTACACATATGTACAGAAAAGTGTAATATACATTATAGAAAAGTGCACCAATCATGAATTTTCACAGCGTGAACACTGCCATCCACATCAGGGTGCAGAAGCAGAACTTTCCCAGCAACACACACACACACCCTCATTCCCCTGTCCTGACCATTATCCTGACTTCTAATCTCATCAGTTCATTTTGTCCTTTAGCTAAATGAAATCACATATCATGTGTCCTTTTGTGCCTGACTTCTTTCACACATTATGTTTGTGTACAGCAAGTGTGTTTTTCAACATTTCATTATGAAAGTTTTCAAACATCACAGCAAAAGATGAAAGCATTTTATAGTGAATATCCTTAAACTCACCATTTAAATTTTACTATGAATGTTGTACTGCACTTGCTTTTCTTTCATATAAAGCCATTCTTTTAGACTTTCATTAATGCTCTGACTTCATTATGAATTTCAAAGTAAACTGCAGGCATCAATACAATTTCCTTAACTACTTCAGCATGCACATATATTTGCTCGCAACTTTTATCCTTTTGATGTAAAATTTATGATGAAATACACAAGTGTTTTTTATTGAGTTTTGATAAATGTATACAGCTGTGACCCCAAACTCTATCAAAATAAAGAACATTTCCATCACTCCAGGAAGTTCCCTCATGCCCCTTCCCAGTCAATACTCTCCCCTCCAGCACCCTAGGCAACCCAGTGTTCTAATATTTTTCCACAGTGGATTGTTTTGCCTGTTCTGAAAATTCATATAAATGGAATCATACCTTGTATAATCTCTCATGTAAGGCTTCTTTCATTCAATGTAGTGTTTTGAGATTCATCCGTGTTGTTCCTGCATATCATTAATTCATTCCTTTTTATTAATGGGGAGTATTCTTTTGTAGGCATATACTGCAGTTTGTTTGTCCATTTTCCTATTGATGGACACCTGGGCTGTTGACAATTTGGGGCTATTAAGAGAGAGGTGCTATGAGCACTCTTGTACAAGGCTTTTTGTGAACATATGCTTTCATTTCTTTTGAGTAAATACTTAGGAGTACAATGACTGGGTCACAGGGTAGGTGTATGTTTAATTTTATTAAAAAATGACAGATCTTTTTCCAAGGTGGTGGTATCATTTTATTGCACCACCAACAATGTATCACTTTACCACCAACAATGAATGAGAGTTCCAGTTGCTCCACAGCCTCATCAACATTTGGTCTAATTTTTTTTTTTTTTTTTTTTTTTTGAGACAGAGTCTAGCTCTGTCACCCAGGCTGGAGTGCAGTGGCATGATTTCAGTTCACTGCAACCTCCACCTCCCAAGGTCAAGTGATCCTCCCACCTCAGCCTCCCAAGTAGCTGGGTCTACAGGCATGTGTGGCCATGCTGGGCTAAATTTTTCTATTTTTTGTAGAGATGGGGTATCACTATGTTGCCCAAGCTTGTCTCAAACTTCTGAGTTCAAATGATCCACTCCACCTCAGCCTCCTAACAAGTGCTGGGACTACAGGCATGAGCTACTACACCTGGCTGGTATTATCCATCTTTTTAATGTTTCTGGTAGGTATGTAGTAGCATCTCACTATGGTTTTAATTCACATTTTTATTAAAAGCACCTCTTTCTCCAGATGGATACAGTTCCTTGCCAAGGCTCACAGCTTAGCAAGCAGAGTACATGCTCTCTCATGCAGAGCACAGCCTGCCCAATGACCCATGGTGGCTGCGCTTCAGGTCTCCATGGTGCCTACTGGGCAAAAGGAACAGGAGTCAGCCCTTGAAGTACTATATTTATTTTAAAGAAAAATAGCATTTATAGTGGTTGACAGTGGCCTCTGCAGTTAGACTATCTGGGTTCAGATCCCAGCCTCACCACATACCAGCTGCGTAAGAATGGACAAATTACTTCCCATTTCTAACTCTTCATTCCCTCACATCTACTCATAAGTTTGTGGTGAAGATTAAATAAGATGGAACATGTAACATGCCTAGCACAGAAAACACTAGTAAACATTAGTTGTTTTGTTATTGTTCTATCTGAGTAGAAAAGTTACACGCAATTTCTACAAATCATAGAAAATGAAGAAAAGTAGAAAGAAACTTAAAGTTACTATAACCCTGACACCCAAAGATAACTGTTATTAATATTTAGCACATTTTTCTAGTATTTGTATATAGGATTAAAATTTTTATTTTTATTTTTGTTTATACAGTCTCACTCTGTCACCTGGGGAGGAGTGCAGTGGCATGATCTCGGCTCACTGCAGCCTCAACCTCTTGGGCTCAAGCAATCCTCCTGCCTCAGACTCCTGAGTAGCTGTGACCATAGGCACACATCACCATGCCTGGCTAATTTTTTCATTTTTTTGTGGAGATGGGGTTTCACTTTGTTGCCTAGGCTGGTCTGAAACTCCTGGGCTCAGGCTATCCTCCCACCTTGGCCTCCCAAGGTGTTGGGATTACAGTCGTGAGCCACTGTGCCCAGCCTAGAATTGTTTAAAAACACCAATGGCATCATACTCTGTATACAATTTCATACCCTCCTTTCTATATTTAACTCTATGTCATTAACATTTTCTCATGTCATTGCATGTTCTTCAAAACTTCACTCCTAAAGGCTGTGGAATGTTCCAGCAACAGGTGCTGCACTGTGTCAGGTGATAAAGCAGTGGGTTGAAGATCAGTGATTCCAGAAACAGCCTTGTATCCTCTTGACTACATGTGATTATTCCCTTAGGATATTTTTAAAGCCTTTGATGAACATTATCAATTTGGAGCACCAGGTCAAAACCACATCTTTTCACTTTTTCCTAAATATAAAATGAATGCAGTTTGTGAAAACAGAAAGTGAAAGCCCCTCTCCCTCCCCAATAATCTCACTAGTAAAGAAAAATCACTTTGATGTACATGCTCCCAGACCTTCTATTCCATACATATGCAACCATAGATATAAGTATACTAACCCAAGAGTAGAAGGGGATGCTGGAGTCTGCCTGTGCCTGGTTCAAGTCCTAACTCTGCTGTGTATTCACTGTGTGACCTAGGGTAAGTTAATTCACCTCACTGTGCCCTGTCTTCAAAAATTGCTTCATTTGTTTCTGGAGTTATTTTTCAAATATCTCCAGGTTCCTCAACATTCTCAACCCTGAGTGGATACAGGAGAGTCTGCTGGAGTCTGTACCTGAAACTGGGCCAGGGATGCCTTGGCCCTTTGGACCAGATATTCCTCCCATGCTGCTGTCCTGGAGGTCCCTGGACCACAGGCGAGGTTGAGGTTCCCCAGCTTTGCAGCAAGTAAACATTGATTCACTTGTGCACACAGGGTAATTGCACAAATTGCCCATGCAGATGGGTGCCTCATGCCTAGTTACCCAATGCTTACCAAGGTAGGTGTACCCCAAGACAGGTGGGTGCCCAGGCCTCACCCACTACTTGGAGGCCCCAGTCATAGTCATCATATCAGGGAGTATGGGGGATGCCATTTGGGGCCTCCTCAAAAAAGACACCACCTGCTCTAGCCCAGGAAGTCAAGCTGTGGTTGCTCACCTTGGGACAGTAAGGACAGCTTGCTGGTCTTGTAAATAAATGTGGAGCAAATCACAGTGAATGCCCCACACCTCACTTAGGCCTTCACCAGGCATTGCCAAATGCTGCCTTCTCTTTACTCGCCCAGGAGCCCAGGCACATCGGTGTCTTCGTTATTTCCGAGTGGATCTTATTCAACAACCCAGGGAAAACCAACAATGTGATTAATTAAAATCTTAAGACACACTCTGTTTTGTATCTGTAGACTCTACTGAGCTACTTCCTCCGGGAAGAAGGAATTGGGCCACTTGTTGGGTTTATTTATTTACTTATCTACATGCATCTGGACAGTTTTGCATTATGATTCATTCTGGGAAAGCTGTATCAGATGGGACCACATCCAAGGAGGAACCGGGTTGGGAAAGGATGCTGGAATCCCAGAGTTGCCTTCTCAGTCACCTCAGAATCAGGATTCTTCTCTTTTTTTATGATTTCTCCTTCACAATGAGTTTCCTCCCCAGAAACCTCATTAACCCTGAAACTTTCTGAACATTTTCCACAGGTAAAGGAGGCTGGTCTTCTGGACGCAGCTGAGTCCTGGGTGACTCAGGCTGAGTCCTCAGGAAAACCCCAGGGGCTCAGGATGCAACGTGCAGAGTCCCAGGCCGGTGGCCCAACCTCCTCAAGCCTTGTCTTCTCATCAGCAAAATAAAAAGTTCCCTCTTAGGGTGTTGCAGTTTTCAATACAATCACACTGTGGATCAGGCTCATTTCGGGGCCACTGCACATTCTGTTCCCTTTTTCTGAGACACAATTCCTCTCTTCCCATCACCACGCCAGCCTCTCAACTTGGTTAACACCAACCATCCTCCCAGCTGTAGTTTAAATATCATTTCTGGCCGGGTGCCCTGGCTCATGCCTGTAATCCCGGCACTTTGGGAGGCCAAGGTGGGCAGATTGCTTGACTCCAGGAGTTCAAGACTAGCCTGGGCAACGCAGACCCTGTCTCTACAAAAGTAAACAAAATTAGCCCAGTGTAGTGGTGTGTGCCTGTGGTCCCAGATACTCAGGAGGCTGAGGTGGGAGGATTGCTTGAGACCGGGAGGTTGAGGCTACTGTGAGCTGTAATCATGCCATTGTACTCCAGCCTGGGTAACAGAGCAAGACCCTGTCTCAAAATTAAATAAATAAATGAGTATTATTTCTTCAGAGAGCACCTTGGCCCAGCGCAGATGCCCAGTTCAACGCACACAGTCCCTTGAACTTTTCCTTCTCAGCCTCATCACATCTGTAATTTAAGTAACTCTTTGTTTAACATCTGCCTCCTTGGCCCAGCCTGGGAGCCCCATGGGGTAGGGCTGGGTCTCTGGGTCTCCATCCCACTCCGCATGCAGATCTGGCACTAGTGGGCACTTGGGAAACACGAGTGACCCTTTCAGAACCCAGGAGATGGTCTGTGGATCTGGAACCTCCAACACCCACATGAGGCCCTTCGACTTGGCCTCTTGCAGATAACGTTCAGGCCAAGGCCATGGAGACCGTGGCATAAGCCTTGGCGTTCAAGCTGTGCCCCCCTAGAACTTGGGGTTCAGTCAGTTCCCTGATTCTGTGGTCAGATTAGGGGTGGGCAGGCCCAGACAAGCCTGTTCTAGAGCAGAGGCCGCTGGGGCGGGCAAACCCTGAGCCTCACCCACACTGCTCCGTCTCCGGAGCACACACAGGCTGCTACATGCCTAAGGAAATGCGGCAGCTGCTCCCCAAATGCAGCTACACCCCTACCTTCATCTTGAGAGAGAGGAGAGCCTGTGGTGGAGACTGTGGCCCCAGCAGGCACCTGTGCTGATGGGAAAACACACAGACAGGTCAACGAATACACGTGCACGCACGCACATACAGACTCTACTCGGAGACAACTTCTGGGCAAGGCCCAGCCCTCTGCCGTGGTTTTGCTTGGGCCCAAATATTTCTCTTTCTTGATTTATGAGCTGAGGAGGGTGAGAATCCCAATAGGCACAGCCCAGTGGCACAGGGACTTGGTTGTCTATGTGCCCTGGGGAATTACATTGAGAATAAGAACAATGCCAACAGGGTCAGCTGCCAAAGCTGTCTTTTAAAATCAAAGACTTCTATGTGCCAGGCACTGTGCTAAGCCCTCTGTACATGAGCCATATTTACTGAGGGCCCACTGTGCTCCAGGCTCTGTGTGAGGCTCTCGGGGTACAGCGATGAACAGAGGAGGTATGAAGTTGTGCCTTTGTGCAGCTTATGGTGGGGAAAGGCACAGAGTGAGTAAAACAAATAAGTAACTTACATAGCAGGTTAGAAGGGGTGTGTGCTATGGATGGACATAAGGTAAGAAAGGAGGAGAGAGGAGTGGAGTTGGGCAGGGAAATGCTGTGGGTTTTTTTTTTTTTGAGACGGAGTGTCGCGCTGTCACCCAGGCTGGAGTGCAGTGGCCGGATCTCAGCTCACTGCAAGCTCCGCCTCCCGGGTTCACGCCATTCTCCTGCCTCAGCCTCCCGAGTAGCTGGGACTACAGGCGCCGCCACCTCGCCCGGCTAGTTTTTTTTGTATTTTTAGTAGAGATGGGGTTTCACCGTGTTAGCCAGGATGGTCTCGATCTCCTGACCTCGTGATCCGCCCGTCTCGGCCTCCCAAAGTGCTGGGATTACAGGCTTGAGCCACCGCGCCCGGCCTTTTTTTTTTTTTTTTTTAAATGTTTTTATTTTTGAGACTGGGTGTTGCTCTGTTGCCCAGGATGGGGGGCAGTGGTGTAATCACTGCTCTCACTGCAACCTCAACCTCCCAAGCTCAAGCCATCCTTTCACCTAGGCTTCCCAATTAGCTGGAACTACAGGTGTGCACCACCGCGCCCAGGTAATTTTTCTTTTTTTTTCTTTTTTGTATTTTTTGTGGAGACAGGGTTTCATGTTGCCCAGACTGGTCTCAAACTCCTGGGCTCAAGAGATCCTTCCACCTTGGCCTCCCAAAATACTGGGATTACAGGCGTGAGCCACTGTGCCCCACCTAATGTTGTGGTTTTAAACAGCCTGATCAGGCTCCCGGAGAAGGTGACACTGTATCGTCTCAGGTCACCTTCTTAATAAGCTCCTCTGGTCATCACTATTATCATCCCCATGTTATGGCTGACAGCGCTGAGGCTCAGATGGGGAACAGACGTGCTCAGAGGGTCTCAGTCTGTGACAGCAGAGCTAGGATTTGAACCCAGATCTCCCTGATGTCAAAGCATTAGTTAAGCAGACATCCTGCCTTCTGGCACCGTGGCCTGCCCCTGCTTGCCACAGCCTTCGGGGTGCAGGCCTTCCAGGACCGAGGGCTGTGTTCAGATTCCATCTGCTGGGTTACCTGCCGGGAGAGGGCAGCTGCTGAGTCTCCCTAGGGCTGGCATTCCTGCTAGGCATCTGTCTCCAAGTCAGACCTGTTTGGGCTGCACAGCCCAGCCCCTGAAAAAGTTCCTTTGTGCTTTCTCAAAGGGCCTCACAAGAGGGTTAAACGCCCTCACATTAGTGCTAATTTGGGGCTGACTTTCCTATTCAGCCAGGGACAAAGCGGTGTTTGCACAAGGACCTGAGGAATGGGACCACACGCACTGCCAGGGAGCGGGGCTCTGTGCCCACCACCCTCCACCCACCCTCCCTGCCCCTGCAGGCACCTATTTCTCTCACAGGTAACTGGAGCTCTGCTGGGATTCCAGATCCTCTGGCTCTAGCTCTGCCCGGAGATCTGAGCAAGTCTTGATCCCAGTCTTTCCCAGTGAAAACCCTCCATGAAGGAATGGAAGGGCCCATTACAGATCCCTATTGTCATGGACAAGAAATGTTTGTCATAATGAAAAAATAGAAACAACCTAAATGTCAATCAAAGGGGCAAATGGTTAAACACATAAGAACAAACATTCACACCACACAGATATTTAAAAAGAGTGAGGCTGGTCTCTGGGCACAGCAACACAGAAAGCACATACAGCCTGCTGTGAAGCAAAAAGAGAAAACTGCAAAAGAATATACACAGTAGGATCCCATTTAGGTTCATTTATTTTATTTTATTTAATAATTTTTTTTGAGATAGGGTCTCCCTCTATTGCCCAGGCTGGAGTGCAGTGGTGCCATCTCGACTTACTGCAGTCTTGAACTTTCCAGCTCCAGTGATCCTCTCACCTGAGCCTCCCGAGTAGCTGGGACTACAGGTGTCCCCCCACACCTGGCCAATTGTGTGTGTGTGTGTGTAGAGACACCTGTAATCCCAGCACTTTGGGAGGCCAAGGCAGGTGGATCACTTGAGCTCAGGAGTTTGAGACCAGCCTGGGCAACATAGGAACACCTCATCTCTACAAAAAAAAAATGTTTCAAAAACCAGCCAGATGCAATGGTTCATGCCTGTAATCCCGGCACTTTGGGAGGCTGAGGTGGGTGGATCACTTGAGGTCAGGAGTTCAAGACCAGCCTGGCCAACATGGTGAAACCCCTGTCTCGATTAAAAAAAAAACAAAAAACAAAAACTTAGCTGGATGTACTGGTGCACGCCTGTAGTCCCAGCTACTCGGGAGGCTGAGGCAGGAAGATCACTTGAGCCTGACGGGTAGAGATTGTGCCACTGCATTCCAGCCTGGGCAACAAAGTGAGATCCTGTCTCAAAAAAAAGGATAAATGTGTATGTATGTATGTGTGTGCATGTGTAGGAGACAGAGAGAAGTACATTGAATGAAGAATTCCTGTGTTGCTCTGTACAGTTGACACTCATTACTTATGGTAGTTCTCCTCCTATAAAGTCACTGCAAACACTGACTTCCCAAAAACAGAACCATTGCTCCTAGGATAAATCCAAGGTGAAATTCCTGTGAGCCACTGATCACAACATTTTCATCAACCAAGCAACATATAACCTTGTTTTATGTGTGATTCTGTTAAACACACTTTATTTAGTGTAAGTTGTTGCTTCATTAACATTGACCCCACTATAACTCATGCATGAATGAAGCTTATCTAACATGTATTTTCTCTCTGTAAGGCACATCACAGCTTAGGAACACTAGACAACACTTCAGCCCTACACTTAGGGGCCATTTTATTATTTATTTATTTATTTTGAGACAGGGACTGGCTGTGTTGCCCAGGCTGGAGTGCAGGGGTGTGATCACAGCTCATTGCAGCCTTGACCTCCCAGGCCTAAGCGATCCTCCCACCTCAGCCTCCTGAGTAGCTGGAGCCACAGGCATGCACCACCTTGTCTGGCTAATTTTTTTTTATTTTTGTAAAGATAGGGTCTCACTATATAGCCCAGGCTGGTTTCCAATTCCTGAGCTCAAGCGATCCTCTCACCTCGGCCTCCCAAAGTGTTGAAATTACAGGCATGAGCCACCGCACTCAGCCTTGGGGCCCATTTTAAACAGCAAAATCACCAAAAAAAGCAAAAAAGGGAAAAGTGCAGAATTAAATAAAGCATGATATGACATTTGTTGACTGTGTGACAGCTGAAACAAGAGGGCATGGCCTTGCTTTGTTCAGACTCAGTTGGGAATGTAGCATCGGGCAACCCAAAGATTTTGCTGCTCCATGCATATGTGTGAAAGACAGTGAAAACCCTGTGATATTGATTTTGGTGTTGCAAATATATTTTAGCAAGCAAGCAAATCCGCAAATATGGAATCTGCAAAGGATGAGGATCGACTGGCGATACTTTTGAGGTTCGACTTGGCACTCTACAAGCTCCCTGGTGTCACGCCAGGCCTCTGGCCAGCTGTGTGACCTTGGGTGTCAATATCTCAACTAGACTTCCTCTCCTTTGCAGAGTCGTTGTGAGAATTAAGTGAAATGATGTCTGTAAAACACCTAGCACAGTGCCTGACACATAGTAGGTGCTAAAAAACCGGCCATTATGAGATGGCTTATGCCTGTAATCCCAGTGCTTTGGGAGACCAAGGAGGGAGGATCACTTGAGGCCAGAAATTCAAGAGCAACCTAAGCAACACAGCAATATCCCCTCTCTAGAAAAAAAAAATTTTTAAACGTTAGCTGGGTGTGGTGGTGTATGTCTGTAGTTCCAACTTGGGAAGCTGAGGCAGGAGGATCACTTGAGCATGGAAGCTGGAGGCTGCAGTGAGTCATGATCATACTGGTGACACAGTGAGACCTTGTTTCATAAAAGCAAAAAACAGAAAAAGTGCATTGTTACTATTATCATCATTGGCCCGGGACCCTGTGTTCTATACTCTGGGTGGCAGGGTGGTTTTAACCAAGGTTTGGGGAACGTCTGTCTGCAGCAGAACTCTGGGCTGGCATCATTTTCATAAATTCATTGTCCCATTCAGCCCCTCTCTGGGTACTCGGAAAATAATCTGAATGTTGAAATTTGTAGACAATAAAATGATTTCATGACGCAGGCCAAATCAGGACTTTTCTCCTTTGTAATGACACCTTTCTCCTCTCCTCTGCTGTGGCCCTGGCTCTCCACGCTCCCCTTGGGCTTCCCATGGGACTACTTTGCATGGATCCCACTGGGTTATGGTTAACATTCAAGAGTCCCGGGCGCAGGGCCAGGATGGCAACTTGCCCAGGGCAGGAAGCAGCTTACACATCAGTATTCCCCATACTCAGCACAGGGCCTGGCAGAGATCAGTGCCCTGTGAAGGGCTATGAGTTGAAAAAATAGTGACTTAGAGTGTACTGGGTATCTCACCCAAACTTCCCTGACACGGAATAGAAAGCGATGAACAGAGTTAGCACTCAATATGTATTTGTGGGCCGGGCACGGTGGTTCACGCTTGTAATCCCAGCACTTTGGGAGGCTGAGGTGGGTGGATCGCTTAAGGTCAGGAGTTCAAGACCAGCCGGGCCAGCATGATGAAACTCTACTGAAAAAACAAAAATTAGCCAAGCATGGTGGTAGGTGCCTGTAATCCCAGCTACTGGGGAGGCTGAGGCATGAGAATCTCTTGAACCCACAAGGCGAAGGTTGCAGTGAGCCAAGATTGTGCACTGCACTCCAGCCTGGGTGACAGAGCGAGACTCCATCTCAACAACAACAACAAAAAAAAAGGATTTGTGGAAGCAGGGAGGAAGGGAGAAAAAGGAAGGAAAGAAGAAGCATGCCTGACCTACCAACTGGATGATCAAAGTATGAAAGAACCAAGAAACAAATGAAATGGAATTCCTCTTGTAGCTCTCATTCTCTGGAGAGCTCTCCTTCTCATCATTGGAAAAGGAGAGAAGTTAAATAAGTTGGTCTTTTAAACAATAAGCACTAGCATAATAGGAGTATTTACCATGTGACTAGCTGTGTTCTGTTCATTTTGAGTGTATTAACTAATTTAATTCTCACACCAATTCTAGGAGATGTATTTCTGTGCCCATTTCACAGATGAGCAGACTGACGCTTCAGGAAGCCAAGTAACAAGCTCAAGGTCATGTGGCTGCTCAGTGGAGCAGCTGGTTCCAGAGGCTGCCCTCTGGGCTGGGATTGCTTTGGTCCCTCCGAGGTGTTTCAGGAGGTGGACCCCCGCACAGGTGGTGATGACACAGGCCTGGTATTGTGTCCTGCTCACCCTGTTGCTCAGATCCTCAGGTGTGGACTCCTTTGCTTGCCTCTTGCCCATTTCTCCACAGTCTAAATCTAACAGACATTTTTAGTTTGATCTCCTTCTACTTCCTTTCCCGTACCCGATGCTGCACCCAACCCAGCTACTCCCTGTTCCCTGCTCACACCCTGTGCATTCCTGTGTCTAGGCTTTTCCTGCTGCTGTTCCTTCCTTGGCCTGGAATGTGCTCTCCCACCCCCGACTCTCACAGTCATCCCCACCTCTCCACGTCCAATTCAGGTGCCACTTTGCCTGTGAAGCCCTTCCTGGCCGTCCCTGTTTAAAATGCATTGCGCCTTGCCCTGCTCTGGGCTTCAATAACTAACTCCTGATCGTCTCCAGCCCCCAACATCCCACCCTAAGAAACTCTCATTGACCAGCAGCTGGACTGAATTGCTTCACCCCTCCCCACCCCAGATGTTGAGATTTGGGAGAGCAAGGAGCTCTGTCTAGCTCACATCCTTGTCCCCGCTGCCCAGCATAGGACCCGGCCTAAGTACACTAACAGTTAAAGATGGTTAAAAGTGACCTACTCCGTGTTCAGCCACTAGCTGATGATGACATGCTGGTGTCCCACACCTTCCGTTCCAGGATTCCTTCAGTTCCCTTAATACACTTTCCACTACAATCCTTGGCCATGCTGCTCCTTCCACCTGGAACGCTCTTCCTACCTCGGCTGCTCAGAGAATCCAGAGTCTTTCCAAGTTCAGTTCAACGTCCCTTCCTCTAGAAAGCCTTCTCCCTCCTTTGCCCCAGAGCTAAATCACTTCTTTTGCGTTGTCTCTGCACTTCACACCTGCCTGGGTGGTTGCTAAGCTGTACTGCAGTGAGTTTTCCTGTCTGTCTGTCCCAGGTGGGTCTTTGAGGCTGGGGACATGACAGACCACCTCTACGTCCCCAGGACCAGATACGGTGATTTGAAAGCATTTTCAGTGGTGGAACGCTCCCTTCAAAAGCAAAATCTATAGGTATCTCAATATAAAACAGATACAAGAAAGCAGTTCTTGGCAGAATGGGGAAGGGGGCTGGGGGCAGCCCTGCCTGTGCAAGCATCTCAGACCCACCAGGGACGCTCTCCGGAGCTCCCGGGTCTCACAACACGGTGTGAAAACCCCTGACTCAACACGACACCTGGAATAAGGTGGCTGGCAAATTCTTTTAAAATGATTTGAAGGCCAAACACTTTCAGGATCCAAAGAATGAATTTCTGAGAGTGGAATTTCAGACACCTTGCCTGAAAGAAGAGATGCACTGGGGCTTCGGCTCAGGAGTCAGGGGTTCAAGTCTTAGTCCCATTGCTCCCTGGCAGGACAGGGACCTCACCTCTCTGGACCTCATTTTTTTCATACATAAAATGAGAAGAAAAGTAACACCTACAGGTGTAAGGGCTACTGGTTGTGGTTATTTCTAGGCATTGGGGCTCTCTGCCCCTCTCTTCTCCCAAATCACATCATTCATGTCCCACTGAAAAAAGACCCACTAGCCAGGCGTGGTGGCTCATGCCTGTAATCCCAGCACTTTGGGAGGCTGAGGCAGGCAGATCATGAGGTCAGGAGTTCGAGACCAGCCTAGCCAACATAGTGAAACGCCATCTCTACCTAAAATACAAAAAAATTAGTCTGGCATGGTGGTATGTGCCTGCGGTCCCAGTTACTCGGGAGGCGGAGGCAGGAGAATCGCTTGAACCTGGGAGGCGGAGGTTGCAGTGAGTGAGATCGCGCCACTGCACTCCAGCCCGGGCGACAAGAACAGAACTCTGTCTCAGAAAAAAAAAAAAAAAGACCCACTGC
This sequence comes from Piliocolobus tephrosceles, assembly GCF_002776525.5. Lineage (NCBI taxonomy): Eukaryota > Metazoa > Chordata > Mammalia > Primates > Cercopithecidae > Piliocolobus > Piliocolobus tephrosceles. Next base: position 198,406,880 of record NC_045434.1, on the reverse strand, counting down.
AGTCGGAGTGTAGGCCAGTCTGGTATAACAATTTGAACATGGGTCTTGGCGCCAGATCCTGGCTCTGGTCTCTGAGCCTCAGTTTGCTCATCTGCCAAATGGGGATAATAACAGCAGCTTGTGGGGTAAAGAAGGTTTGTAATATAGAGGTTAAGTGTGTGCACGGGTCTAGTTGCCCTGCTTTGAGACCTGGCTCCCTCATTTTCTAGCCCTGTGACCTTGAGCAGATTACTTAACTCTATGTGCCTGGGTTTCTCCAGCTGTAAAAAGGGAGTAATAATAGTACTCCCCTCTTAGGAGTGGATAGTCATAGACATGAAATGCTTAGAACAGTGCCTGGCACATAGTAACTGCTACATACATGTACCCAACTGATACCATCCCATGGGGCTGTTGTGAGGATTAAATTAGAATATAAATAAAACGTGTCCAGCCTAGGGCCTGGTATACGGTAAGAACTCAATTCAGAGGAGCTGTTATTTAATACGACTTTGGCTCAAATTCAGCATGTTACATATGAGCTCCTAGGGTGGGGGGAGAAAAAAAACCTGGGCAGCAATTCTAGGGCTTGCAATCTCACTCTGCGATCTCCTGTGAAAGGGGCCGCAGCAGCTTCTCCATTTGGGTGGGTGCCCCACGGTGCAGTTCTGGGTGTGTCCTGCTGCCTGACTCAGAGACGAGTGCCCTCTCCCACCTGTCCCCCACCCATCTCCCACAGCACCCTGTGCCTGCCCATCCATGTGCCTGCCCATCCATGTGGTGATTAGACCTGACCCCGAAAGCAGCAAGATTCTATCACTGCCCCAGGGCCAGGGACGGCAGGAGGGGTTATAATTATGGGTTTCATCGAAATTGTGGAAATGACAAGCGCTGCTTTCTGCGGCTCCTCTAAGGGCCCTGCTGGGGCCCTCCCTAACCCCTCCCACCTGGGTGCCCCCAGAAGCCGGCACTCCCAGTCCATGGCAACCTACAGTTACTGACAACTTATTACAAGTGTTCTAAGCGTTTTATGTGAAGAATCTCATTTAATCCTCATCAACGGTATTATTTCCCCCATCTTAGAGGTGAGGCTCAGGGAGGCGAAGTGACTCACCCTAAAGTATGTGGCCAAGACAGTCTCCAAGGACTTTCGGGCTCTTTGGCCCGTGATCTTAACCTCTACCTGAGTTTGCATCAAATATGGCCCCAAAATCTGGTTGTAGTCAAACAGTTAGGAAACTGGGCCCCGAGTGTGGCCGTGGCTCTCACCCTGTGCGATCTGCACAGTCACGTTGCCTCTCTTAGCCTAGGTTTCCTCTTGAGTTTAGCGCGAGGGCCAGGTGTAAGTGTTTAGCGCGAGGGCCCAGGTGTACGTGTTTAGCACGAGGGCCAGGTGTAAGTGTTTCCTGGGATGGATAAGGCTCCATAAGAGTCAGCTGCCATTCTTTTGCTGTTGTTGATACTGTTAGGCTTTATTGGTGGAGTGATGAAATCACCGAATACACAGACACAAACTCAAGGCATTGGGAAACATCTTCGTACTGGATGTGCCACAGGTGAGATTTGATCATACATTCTCCAATTTCTTCCAGATCCTGAGCCATGAAAAGGTGGGCTGAGTCATGCATGGGGCTTCCATTTTGCTTATACTGAGCCATCACGTTGTGAAATCTTTACTAAGCAGCAGGAGTTTTAATGGAAAGCAAATTAAACTCATCCCCCCGGTTTGCTGTGGGGGCGGAAGCCCGTCAGTGAACCTCTGTGTCACTTGGTTTCTCTCTAGCTGAATGTGTCCATCTTTTGCCGGGAAGCTCATAGTGATCATAGCATCGAGCCTGGAGCTCTTGGAAGGAAAGGGGTTTGAGAAGTCCTCGGTCTTCCTCCCTGCCTCTCCCTTTTCTTTTTAATAATGTGTTTTCTTCAGCCTGTGATAAATGACTGGGAGTGGAAGATGCCCAGTAGGGGGAGGGAAAGGGAGGGATGTTGTTTACTTATCTGCGAGCACATCGCCAAGACAAAGCTTGGAGTTCTAATACTCTCCCGTGCGTGACCCACTTCCCTCTGTGGCCCAGAGCAAGTATCGCCCTGATTTGCGGGTGACTCTGAATAATCACCTCCCTCAAACTTACTCACCTCTCCCAGCAAGGCAGGAAGGAAACACCACGCCTGGCTGGCCTTGGGCAATCCCGGGGACCAGCCAGGATTCCATTAACCCCAGAAGTGAACCCTGGGTTCCATTGGCCAGGCCCCACCTCCCAACTGCGTTGGGCTTCCTTGGGTAATTTATGAGCTTCTCCACTTTGGCTGTTATTATGCGCCTCTTGTTAATGAGCAGGCTTAGGGCATTCAGGATTTCCTTAATTAGTGTTTCCTCCTTCCGGAGTATTCTGTCTTTGGACTTTTATAGGTCGTTAACAGCCTTGCAAAGTCTGACACTGTAACAGGCAACTGGGTTTCTTTACTGGAAAGGAGAAGGGGGAGGCTGAGGGGCAGATGGAAGCTGCTTCAGGTCAAGGGGGGGCTCTTGCTCACCAAAGGCCATAAACTCACCATTTTCTGTCCCAAGGGGACAAACACAACCCACGCGGCTACATGGGACTGAGGAGATTTGGTATCTGCATTCCTTTTAAAATGGAGAGACCTGGAAATTGGTCTCCAAAGACAGCAAAGTAATGTTTCATTCACTGCTCTTGGGGGCTTCCTATTTTCTGAGGTCAGCGTGTGCAGTTGCTTTCCTGGAAGGCACGTTTTCCTCAGCCTCAAGGCCTCTCCAGCTGAGGTGGCTGAGGGAAGGACTGGAGTGAGGGGATGAAGTCCTGGTTGACAACACCACCTTTCTTTTCATACTTCAGCACTTGACACACTGGCACGCTTCATAAAACAGGTGGCAGGCACGGTGGGGCCAAAGTGCTGATTCAGTCATGCCACTTGCCTTTCATCTTGAGCTTGAACTGTTGAACAGACATGCTTAACAAGATGGAGGAGTTTATCTCCTGAAGTCACTGTGCGGAACCATATTCATCTCCCAGGACGCTGTAGGTGAACCATTTTCTAGTTATAGAGTATTAATAATTTGCCCAGTGGGCTTAAGAACTATTGATATGGTCATTAATAACAACAAAATTTATTGATACATTTTTTTGAAAAAAGCAAGCTTAGGACAGGCGCGGTGGCTCACGCCTATAATCCCAGCACTTTGGAAGGCCGAGCTAGGTGAATCATGAGGTCAGTTCGAGACCAGCCTGGCCAACATGGTAAAACCCTGTCTCTACTAGAAATACAAAAAATTAGCTGGGCATGGTGGCGGGTGCCTGTAATCCCAGCTACTTGGGAGGCTGAAGCAGGAGAATCGCTTGAACCCAGGAGGTGGAGGTTGCAGTGAGCTGAGATTGTGCCACTGCACTCCAGCCCTGGTTAAGAGTGAGAGACGCCATCTCAAAAAAAAAAGAAAAAAACAAGCTTATAAAACATAGTATCTTGTCTGCGATTCCATTTTTGTGGAAAACAATCTACTATGGAAAGAATAGGTTAGAAGGTTTTAAAATATCAACATTGAATGGTGGAGTAACGTTTTTAAATTTTTAGTTATTTATTGACTTTGGTAATTCTGAAAATTTTCTGCAACAAACATATTTTATATTTGAAATAAATAATAAAAGTAACCCCCCGGATATTTCTGGTAAATCCAACCCCAGCTTAGCTTAAAATTGTCTCCCAGATTCAGACAAAAATATCTTGAGGTCAGTGGCTAATTTCTGCTTTTATGCCTTCTTCAATTCAGCCCTACTGCCCCGAAAGCCCAGGGAGTTGAAGCTAAAGATAAATTATTAGGCTGGGTGTGGTGGCTCACGCCTGTAATCCCAGCATTTTAGGAGGCCAAGGTGGGTGGATCACCTGAGGTCAGGAGTTCGAGACCAGCGTGGCCAACATGGTAAAACTCCATCTCTACTAAATATACAAAAATTAGCCAGGGCATGGTGGTGGGCGCCTGTAATCCCAGCTACTCCGGACACTGAGGCAGGAGAGTCACTTGAACCCCAGAGGCAGAGGTTGCAGTGAACGAGATCGCGCCACTGCACTCCAGCCTGGGCGACAGAGCAAGACTCCGTTTCAAAACCAAAAAAGGGAAATCATTGTTCACCATTTGTATTTGACTCAGTGGCCCCCTTTTCCCTCTAGACCTAGCTTCTCCTATAATGAGAGCTGTCACAGAAGGGCACGGGGCAGGAGTGGTGGCTGTCTTTCCAAAGCCATAAAATGTTTGTTTTCCCTTTGCCTCTGCTTTACCCTGAGAGGCTGGGATTAGCAACACTGTACAGTTCTGAGTGGGTCTGTTTATCAAAATGTGCTGTTTAAACCCAGGTTAAGGCAACCAGGATTTTGAGTATGGAAGCAGCCCTGTCTCCCAGCCTTTCTGGTCTGTCTGCTCCTCAGCTGGAGCCAGGAACAAGCAGGACCCTAGGGGAAGCCTCTCTTTATGAGGCTTCCGCTACTAAATCTCTTCAGCTTCCTCAGCTGGAAGCCTGAAGCGAAGTCTGGACAGTCTTGGCATCACCTCACCTTGAGCAAGGGGAGGGGTTCATTTAAAAAAAAAAAAAAAAGCCTCTAGACAATCAGGAGGATGACAACAGGTCATTTGGGAGTAAAACACTTTTTAGTGATGAAGCCTGAAAAGGGATTTTGAAACCCCAGACAGTAGTTGCTTATGCGATGGGGAGAAACAGCCCTCAGGCCACCAGGGACATTGCTCCTGGGGATGTTTTCTGAGCCTCCCTTTTGCTCCTGGTTGCAAAACACAGTGGTCTGTGCAAGAGCCCTCCAAGCCGCTGCCTGTGCGCCTGGTCCTGCATCCCTGCTGCTGCTTCTGAGGAGACTATGTCCACCCTAAGGAAGGCTTGGGTGAGGAGGAGGGCTGGTGAAGTGGGGCATCTTCCTGTCCTTTGGAAAAGGACGACAGAGGGGACCTGCCCTTAGCTCACTGTTAACAGAAAAAGATCTCGGGAGAGGCTTCTCAGTTCTACTGGTGAAAGCTGTCAGGCTTGGCACATGGAGAAGGAAAGCAGCAGGAGGAGGAGGAGGAGGGGAGGGCAGCTGGAGGAGGAGGAGGAGAAGGAGGAGGAGGAAGAGGAGAAGGAGGAGGGAGAGGAGAAGGAAGAAGAAGAGAGGGCAGCCGTGTGCTTTAGTACCACTGAACTTGCCCCTGGTGAGGCAGGTGAGAGCCCAGCACCCCAGCAGTCTGGGACCAGGGCAGAAGCTGCATAGTCCAGAAGGCACCATGGCCTGTTTGTTCCTGGAACAGGGCAGCGCATAGCTGGTGCTAATAAATACTTCAATGAACACCCAGCCTCTGGTGGGCAGTCAGCAAATGAAGGAGTCTTGGACAGCAGCAGTTAAGAACTAAGTTAACTCCTAGTTAAGACTAGAGTTGGTGGATCTGAGTTCACATCTCAGCTCTGCCACCAAGAGCTGTGTGGCCTTGAGCAAAGGGGAATCAAATACCCACTACACAGGGTGGTTAGGGAGACTAAGAAAGTTCACAGTTGGCCAGGTGTGGTGGCTCACGCCTGTAATCCTAGCACTTTGGGAGGCCAAGGCAGGCGGATCATGAGGTCAAGAGATCGAGACCATCCTGGCCAACATGGTGAAACCTCATCTTTACTAAAATACAAAAATTAGCTGGGCATGGTGGCCTGTGCCTGTAGTCCCAGGCTGAGGCAGGAGAATCGCTTGAACCCAGGAGGCAGAGGTTGCGGTGAGCCGAGGCCACTGCACTCCAGCCTGGTGACAGACTGAGACTCTGTCTCAAAAAAAAAAAAAAGAAAGTTCACAGTGCAGAGCAGGAACTGGTAAACAGTGGATAGTCAAGAAATGAACAAAAGCTTCAAACAATAACTGGGCAGCATGAGAGACCTCTGAGGGTGATGGAACCATTCTGTGTGTTGATCGTGGTGGAGGGGACACAACTCCATACCTTTGCCAAAATCCATTGAACTGTATGCAATAAAGAGTGAATTGCACTTTTTTTTTTTTTTTTTGAGACGGAGTCTGGCTCTGTTGCCCAGGCTGGAGTGCAGTGGCACCATCTCAGCTCACTGCAAGCTCCGCCTCCCGGGTTCACGCCGTTCTCCTGCCTCAGCCTCCCGAGTAGCTGGGACTACAGGCACCCACCACTGCGCCCGGCTAATTTTTTGTATTTTTTAGTAGAGACGGGGTTTCACCGTGTTAGCCAGGATGGTCTCGATCTCCTGACCTCGTGATCTGCCCGCCTCAGCCTCCCAAAGCGCTGGGATTACAGCCTTGAGCCACCGCGCCTGGCCCTGAATTGTACTTTTTTAAACTTTTAAAAAATTGGTTGTCTCAAAGATTCCTTCTGGTTTTGACATTGTATGGATTTCTTCACCTATAAGATAGAGTTGTAGTTGGAAAGAAACGATGTAATTGATATGATTCTGCATTTTGGTGGAAAGAAAAAGGGTCTGTATGGTATAGTTTCATTTGTTCACTCTAGCATCCTCTTATCAGCCTGCTTTTGGTTCCTTCAGGACTTACCCAGGGAGTGGTCGAGGATGGCCACTCAGGACCTCATTTGGTGTCCAGGGGCAGTGAGCTCTCAGAGGTACAACATCCTTTATGGTAGCCCCTGGTCCCACATGGCTATTATGACTTGAAATGTGGCTGCCTTAATGAGGGAAGTTAACTTTTAATTTTATAATCTTAATTAACTTACATTTAAATTTAGAAACCAAATCAGTGTAAAAGATTTTCCTACTAAATATAACTGTATTGTTTTGGTAGAACTACTTCTTAATTTTATTTATTTTATTGTTAATTTTTTTTCCTGAGATGTAATTCACATACCATAAAATTCACCATTTTGTTATTCATTTTTTAAATTTTTGAGACAGGGTCTTGCTCTGTCACCCAGGCTGCAGTGCAGCGGCACCATCACAGCTGACTGCAGCTTCAAACTCCCCAGCTCAAGGGATCCTCCCACCTCAGCCTCCTGAGGCGCTGGGACCACAGGTGTGAGCCACCACACCTGGCCAATTTTTAAAAAAACTTTTAGTAAGACAAGATATCACTATGTTGCCCAGGCTGCTCTCGAACTCCTGGGCTCAAGTAATCCTCCTGCCTTAGCCCCTCAAAGTGTTGCAATAATAAGTGTGAGCCACCATCCCGGGCTTTTTTTTTTTTTTTTTTTTTTTTTTTTTTTTTTTACAATTCACCATTTTAAAGTGTTACAGCTCAGTGGTTTTAGTATATTCACAAGGTTATGCAACCATCACCACTGTCTAATTCCAGAACATTTTATCACCCCTCCCCCCAAACAAAACCCGTATCTGTCAACCGTCTGAATTCTTCCCTAACCCCTAGCCTCAGGCAAACACTAGTCCACTGTCTGTCTCTATGGATCTGCCTATGCTGGACATTTTATATAGATGCAATCACTTAATATGTGTCTTTTGTGTCTGGCTCTTTTCAGTTAGTCTATGTTTTCGAGGTTCAACCATGATGTACTCCTTCTATGGCTGAATAATATTTCATTGTATGACTGTACCAGGTTTTGTTCATTCATCAGCTGATGGACATTTGGGTGTTTCCATTTTTTTTGGCTACTAGCCCTTGAAAATATAGCATTCAAATGAGATGTGTTGTAAGGGTAAATCAAACTTATAGAAAAAATAATAAAAATACCTCAATAATTTATTTATATTCAATACATTTTGAAATAAGTTTTTTTGTTTGTTTTTTTGAGACAGAGTTTCGCTCTTATTGCCCAGGCTGGAGAGTAACGGCACAGTCTCAGCTCACCACAACCTCTGCCTCCCAGGTTCAAGCGATTCTCCTGCCTCAGCCTCCCGAGTAGCTGGGATTACAGGAGTGTGTCACCACGTCCAGCTAATTTTGTATTTTTAGTAGAGACAAGGTTTCTCCATGTTGGTCAGGCTGGTCTCCAACTCCCAACCTCAGGTGATCCGCCCACCTCGGCCTCCTAAAGTGCTGGGATTACAAGTGTGAGCCACCACGCCTGGCCCAAAATAAGATTGTTTGTATATGGAGTTCAGTAAAATATACCATCAAAAAAAACAAGCCTAGAAACAAAGCAGAGGAGGTGTGACTGTGGGGGAGGGACGGCAGGGACCTTCCTCCTCGGGTCTCTTTGTTCAACTTCCTGCACTCAATGGTGGACTTAGAATGAGGGGCGAGGGAGGGCCTGGGAGGAGCAGCCACTTTTGGAGTCACTATGCCTTGGCACTTAGGGGAGCTGCAGAAAGCACAAGTCCAGGCAGGAGTTGGTAGATTTCCCCCTGGGAGGGGACTCAGGGCTGGATTAACTGGACAAAAGGAGTAACTGGAGTGGCCAGTGACAACACTGCCTTCTCCTGGCACCTGGCCTGGGCCAGGCTGCGGAGTTGCTCAAGGCACTTTTTGCTCAAGTACCTGCAAGCTCCTGTGCTCCTCTCCTTTGCGGGGGAGCAAAGGCAGCAACATGAGAGGCTTCATTGTCTCTGGGAAGCAGGGGCTAGAGCCCAGGCCCTGCTCTGTCACTATTTTGCTGTGTCCTTGGGCAAGTTCTTTCTGATTTCCTCATGGGTCAGATGACAGGACTGGATTAGATAATCTATAGGGTGTTTACAGCTTTAACATTTTAGAGTTTTGAAAATAGTCCTGAGTCAGACAGAGATGGGATCAAAGCCTGGCTTTATCCTACCAGCTGTGTAACTTCTCTGTGCCTTGTTTCTCTCTCTCTAAAATGGAGTAAATAATAAATAGTGACTTCACAGGGTTACTGTAAGGTTTAAATAAGGTAACTGTTGCCAACACTTGGTGCTTACTATTACCAAACACTGTCCTAAGCGCTTTGCGCAGATGAACTTATTTAATCCTCCCAGCAAACCCAAGTTCCTATAGTGAGAATGTGACAGAGAGGATTTTGGACCCAAGTAGTCCAGCTCCAGAACCCGCTTCCTCGTCCACCATGCTAACCTGCTTTCAGTACAGGTAGGAGGCTCTGTCCTCAATCAATGCTGGAGGGAGAGGGAGGCAGAATTCTATGACTGTTAAAATACTTCTGATGGAATCCTAGTATGTTCCCCGTTAAACAGATGGAGAAACCAAACTCAACAGGACGAAGTGATGAGCTCTGGACCACTGCCAAAATGGTTACAGAGCAAAACCCAGATACCCTGGCTCAGAGTTCCCCCAAGTATTTGGAACTGGAGTGGATCTCAAATTACACATGCAAATCTGTTGGCAGATAAGCAGCCCCAACCCAAGCTGATCTCAGAAAGTATCGCTTAGCTGATTAATATCTGAATATCAGGGCCGCGTTTCTGGACATGCCTTGGCCTTCCTCAGTGCATATTCTCTGAATTTCATCCAGGTACAATTCTTGGTTGTTAAGTGTTACACTTAGTAAGAATTGGCTGTCTAGGGTGCTTTTAAAATCACTCTTGGCTGCTGCTAAGATTCAGTTCAAATATTTCTTGAGTGTCTACTGTGAGCAGAGCATGTACTAGGCACTGGAAATATGCAGAGATGAAGGAACTACTTCCCGCCCTGCCCTCTGGGAGTTCTCAGTTGAATCAGGCAGACAGAAGAAATTCCCTTGCTCAAGAATAATTGTTTAAAGATGGACAAAAATGATAAAACTCAGTGTTTGTGACTGTGCAGGGAAACAGTCACTCTTATTCCCTGCTGGTGGGAAAGGAACATGGTCCAACCTTTCTAGAGGGCAGTTCGATAACAGTTATCAAAAGTCATAAAACTGTGCCTACCCTTATAACCCTGCAATTCCACTTCTTGAAATTGGCCCCAAGGAAATAATTATGGCTGGGCACATAGGTTTAGCCATAATTATGTTTGTGCAGCGTTGTGATAATGAAATACTGGATACACCCTTGTACGTCAATGGGGGACTGGTAAATTAGGCATGGGTCTTCCACACCAAGGTCATCAGAGAATATTTAATGCTACAGAGGTTCACATTGTTACCCAGTGGGGAGAAAAGGCAGGATACGAAAATGCCATCAGATAGTGTGGCAGCATTTTTTCAGTAAGAATATGCCTTTTCCAAAAATTAGCTGGGTGTGATGGTGGGTGCCCGTAATCCCAGCTACTTGGGAGGTTGAGACATGAGAATCGCTTGACCCTGGGAGGCGGAGGTTGCAGCGAGGCGAGATTGCACCACTGCACTCCAGCCTGGCAATGGAGCAAGACTCCATCTCAAAAAGACGAAAAAGAATATGTTTTCTACAGTAAGAGCTAACATCTGTAGTCATTTTTAGGCATTATTTCAACCCTGTAACAGATACTCTTTTTTAAAAATTTGTTTAATAAACTCTTAACTATCATAGGTGCTCTTTAAAATATTTCTTTTGTGGGAAGGCCAAGGCAGGCGGATCACCTGAGGTCAGGAGTTCAAGACCAGCCTGGCCAACATGGTGAAACCCCATCTCTACTACAAATATAAAATTTAGCCAGTGTAGTGGTCAGTGCCTGTAATCCAGCTACTCGGGAGGCTGAGGCAGGAGAATCGCTCAAACCCGGGAGGCAGAGGTTGCAGTGAGCTGAGATCACACCACTTCACTCCAGCCTAAGTGATAGAGTAAGACTCTGTCTCCAAAAAAAATAAATAAATAGCCAGGCGCAGTGGCTCACACCTGTAATCCCAGCACTTTGGGAGGCTGAGGTGGGTGATCACCTGAGGTCGGGAGTTTGAGACCAGCCCGACCAACATGGTGAAATCCCGTCTCTCCTAAAATACAAAAATTAGCCGGGTGTAGTGGCGGGTGCTTGTAATCTCAGCTACTTGGGAGGCTGAGGCGGGAGAATCGCTTAAAACCAGGAGGCGGAGGTTGCAGTGAGCTGAGATTGCGCCACTGCACTCCAGCCTGGGCAACAAGAGTGAGATTCTGTCTCAAAAAAATAAATAAATAAAAATATAAATAAATAAATAAATATTATTTTTAGAGACAGGTCTCACTGTTGCCCAGGCTGGAGGCAGTGGCTATTTGGAGGTGTGACCATAGCGCACTATACCCTTCAAGTCCTAGGATCAAGTGTTTCTCCTGCCTCAGCCTCTCAAGTAGCTGAGACCACCAGTGTGGACCCAGCCTCATAGGCGCTCTTTTTATTCTCATTTTACAGTTGAGAAAGTTGAGGCTCTCAGAGTGTAAGAGACTAGCCCACATGTTATAGCTGGGATTGAAGTTTGGCTCTGAGAGCCTGTGCGGTTAACTCGGATGTAACTGCTTTCCTATAGGCAAAGAAAACCACACAGGAGAATAAAGGTGGTTCTCTTGGGATGGCGAATTATGAATATTTAATTTTTTCTTCATTATAATTATCTGCATTTTCACTGATTTTTTTTCCTCTCAATAAGCATTGGTTGTTTTTGTAATTAGAAGAAAAAGTTATTTTATTTCAAATAACATTGGCCTGTTGAACTCACAAATCACAAAAATGAAAAGCTTGAAATATAAGAGAGTTTATCCTTGGCAAGTCCTCTACCTGCCAGAGGGTTGTTTCAGATGGAGGACAGAAAACCCTGATGTCTGGTCTTCAGAACTCTAATGGAGGACCCTCATCCCCAGCCAGCCCCTCAAGCCAACTCCCAAAGGGCGAGTTTCCAACCGGCAGGTTCCCGTCTTCCCATCAGCCCTGAATTCCATAGCCCAGTCTTCGCCAGCATTTCAAAGCTGGGCACCCAGATCTCAGTGGCCCCATTCATCATGTGGGAAGCCTTCCCACCACCTCATTTCAGAGTGAGTGAGGCAGGAAAGCCCAAAGCAGGTGGCAAAGATTATTTAAAAACAAAGATTTTTTTTTTCCTCCAAATTAGCTAGGGATCCCTAGAGTCACTACCCACCAGGGAATTAACCCCTTTTTGTACTCACAGGGCTGAATGGCTATTGTGACAGCTGTTCATTATGAAACTGTCCATCACAACTGCTGTTAGAGAACTACCTGCTGGGTTTCTACCACCTGAGGAAAGGAAGGGGTGGGGAGAAGGCCAAAATACCGTTGTGGGGGGTGTGGAGGTGTAAGGGAGGACACGGAGGAGGGATACAGGTGGTTGTAATCATAGTAAAAGCAGCAAAATGTTAATAAACTGCAACGAATGTTTCCTGAGTACTTACACATGCTGAGGGGTTTATATGCATTATTTCATTGAATCTTCCCTTGAAACCCCATGAGGTAGGCACCGTTATTACACCAGTTTTGCAAGTGGGAGAGCAGTCAGGCTGAGTAAGGTTAAATAACTTGTTCAAGGTTATACAGCTGCTAAATGGAGCAGTTAGGATTATAAACTCAAGCCTTCCTCTTGCTAACCACCCACCTGGAGGCCTGGGGAGCCCCCAGAGAGCCTCTTCTCAGGGCGTGCTTCATATACACACTTTACACACATTTTCAATTTCAAGACTTGCTGTTTTCAAGTCTCTTGGCCAGAAAGATCTCACAAGATTTTTTTTGTTTTATTTTGTTTTTCCTAGATTTATGTGATGCCACTTTGGAGGTACTCAAGCTTGATGGCTTTGAGATCTGCCTGTCCTGGGTTTGTATCCTATTTCCAGCACTATACGTTGTTATGTTTCGGGCCTCAGTATTACCAGTGTAAATTAGAGACTGAAAATTAAACATACATGTCCTTAATCACACAGTAACCATAAAGTTTGGAAACACACTTATTTTGCCTGTATTTTAATGTAATCGAGTTATACCATTCACATTTGTTATGCATATTTTCCTCTTTTCAGATACAGAGTAGCTCATGAGATAGATCTGAACTCATGGGAGATATATATATATTTTTTATATTATAAAATTAAATATGTGTGTAAAGAACTTAGCATGCAGCTTGGCACATAATAGGTGCTTAATACATGAAAACTGCTGTTGTTTGTTGCTTTTGGGCCTTAACTCAATCTCACAAATGTTTGTTGAGTGTCTGTGTAAAGGCCCCAGAGGCAAGGTTTTATGTAGTGGGGAAGGCAAACAGACATATACGTAAATTATTCTCAAAGAAGGCAGTCTATGTTAAGTGAAGTGCTGCCAGTATAGACAAAGTGCACTGAGAGAATAAGGGATAAGGTAGTGAATTCTTGCCAGGGATATCTGGGTGCTAAGATTTTTATTTTTAGATTAAATTGACAACACAGAGAAATGTAGATCTTCAGTGTACAATTCAGTGAATTTTGGCAAATGTATTCACCCATGAAACTACCACTGGAATGAAGATCAAGAACATTGACATACCCTAAAAATCCCTTCTAATCAATCCTCACTCCCCAAAGGCAACCACAGTTCTGTTTTTTCCCCACAATAGTTTTGCCTGTTCTTAACCTTCATATAAATGGAATCATTCAGAATGCCCCCTTCTTGTGTCTGGCTTCTTTCTTTTTTTTTTTTGGGGACAGAGTCTGGCTCTGTCTCCCAGGCTGGAGTGCAGTGGCCGGATCTCAGCTCACTGCCAGCTCCGCCTCCCGGGTTTACACCATTCTCCTGCCTCAGCCTCCCGAGTAGCTGGGACCACAGGCGTCCGCCACCTCGCCCAGCTAGTTTTTTGTATTTTTTGTTTTTAAGTAGCGACGGGGTTTCACCATGTTAGCCAGGATGGTCTCGATCTCCTGACCTCGTGATCCGCCCGTCTCGGCCTCCCAAAGTGCTGGGATTACAGGCTTGAGCCACCGCGCCCAGCCGGCTTCTTTCATTTAACATGGGTGATAAGGTTTGAGCTGAGCCTGAAAGCACTGCTAGGATTGAATAAGCAGCCATGGAGGCAGGGGAGAAAATATGAGGTATAGGGAATAGCTTGAGAAAGAAAAGGAGACAGATAAAAGTGAATTGGGGACTGGTGTGACTGGAGAAAGGGGTACCCAGTGGGGAAGAGAAAGAAGGATGGAAAGCTAAGTTAGAGCTTTGTTTTGCAGTTTTCAATGCCAGGACAAAGGCATGTAGACTTTATCCTGAAGGCAACAGGGAGCCAGCCAGGGAACAGAAGAGTGGACTGATGTGATCTGGGTTTTGAGAAGATGTGTATGTGGCCACAGCAGGTAGATACAATGAAAATTCAGGAAGTCTGGAGGCCTGGAGACCAGTTATTTGATTGTTTATTAGTTCATCCATTCATTCACGATGTCTGCCAACTTTGTGATCGATAGTCTGCTCATTCATTCATTCACTCAAAAAGTATTTATCTGGTACTGAACTCTAGATTTTGGTTTCTGGCCATTACATCTCTGGCTTTATACATTGACTAGGAAACAAGTAAGTCTGCTAAACCCTTTCTTCTGGTTCTTCCTTTTTTTAAGAATTGAGATGGGATCTTACTGTGTTGCCCAAACTGGTCTTGAATTCCTGGGCTCAAGCAATCCTCCCTCCTTTGGTAGACTTTGGTCTACCAAAGTGCTAGGATTACAGGCGTGGGTCACTGCACCCAGCCTCCGCTGGTTGTATCAAATTCTCTCCCCACCCCAAAATTCTGGGAAATCCTTAATTTTTTTTCTAGTAGTGGGCTCATCAAATCCTGCTAAGAAAATCTTCATTCCCATTGGGTATGTCTTTTCTAAAAACCCAATTGGGCAGGTATCACCTTAGATTATTTTGTATGTGAGATAATAAGTAAATAGCCCAGAGAAACAGGAAGGGTTTAAATAAATGAAGGCAACGTCAACTCTATACCTTCTTGGAGGGCTGGGGATAGTGTTTCCCAAAGTGTGTTCCACAGTGGATCACTGGTTCTGCAGGTTGTTACAGGATTCAGTGGGGATGGAGGAAATGAAATCATGGCCATCTTAGTTTGGGAAATACTGGGTTAAAAAACAAACAAAGTAGGTTTCCTGACTGCAGGACTTTTCAGAGGCTTGATGACTATGCCTTGTTCATTTCTAAGAAGAGGCGTGAATCTTTTCTGCCTGGAACATCTCAGGCATTCCTGTATTTCTCAGAATGCATTTGTGAGATTCGCCGACATGACTTGAGAGGAATCAGAAGCGGTTCAGATCGAGGAGAGTTATGGAGCAAAATGCCCATAAGGCTGGGCCAGAGTAGGGAAGAGCCCGGAGCAGTGAAGAAGAGGGAGCTCCTTCCACAGGAAGGCACAGGAAAAGGAGAAGGAAGTGGGCTTGAGCCTTGCCTCGCAGTTGCATGGAAGCAGGAAGAGGAAAGAAACTTCCCAGCGGGAAAAGGAACTGGTGCAGGGCTGAACTGGGACGGTGGAAAGACATCTGTATCGCAGAATTCCTATGCAGGAAACTGTATCTTCAAAGTGGCTGCAGCTGGAGCCTATATTTGCTGGGCAGGAGAAAAAGGAGGAAAAAGTACATGGCTGCTGGCCATGGAATGTGACAAGGACAGGGAAGCAGTGTGCTCCTTCGCGATCCCCACCCCTAGAACTGGCCTCTTTCCCACAGGCAGAGAAGTGAAGAGCGCTGAGTTCTGTCTTCTCATTGTATGGCACACTCACCTCCCTCACTGTGCTTCGGTTCCCCCAACCACCAAAGGATGAAAAGGTAGGCCTTCCAGAAAAAGAGTCTGAACCTTCCAAAGAAGGCAGGCAGATCTGTGCCTCTTCATAGCCGGCAGAGCTTCACCAACAGGCTTCAGACAGGTTTGCACACAAAGTCACCGCGGTAGCTGAGGTTCTGAAGTAACAGGGGATCTGGGTTCAAATACCAGCTCCACCACTTACCTTGAGCCAGTCACTTTACCTCTCTGGGCTTTTCATGTTTCAGGTTTTTTCACCTGAAACACTTGGGCACCAGGAGCTTAGTACAAGGTATTTATGTTTGTTAGTAACATCACTAAACTCCTCTAAAGCCCATTGTCTCTGTAAAGGGAAATTTGTTACATTAAGATGGTTAAGAGACTTTGTACTATAAGGGGCAAAAACTGGTAGAACGAGTCGAAACTGATTGTGTTTTATTTTCTGTAAATCCCACCCATGTCATCCCCCTCAGGGTTCAAGCAGGGCTTAAGAATAACTCAGTGGAGACTCCTGTGAGTAAGGGGGATGCTGAATGCCTCCTCCATTCCTAGCATTGGTCTCCTGCTGGGTGTGACTCAGACTGCGTAGTGGGCCAGGAAGCAGGGGGTAGGGGTGTCAGAGGTCACTAGGCCCCCAAAAAGAAAATGTTCTATTTCCTAGGTGGGGCCTGTTTTACAACAGATGGGGACATCCCCAGGCTCTAGGGACAACATCCCTCCCTCACCATAAACTAATCCATTCTGGTCAAGTGGAGGATGATTCTTGCCCAAGGCACCAAAATGCAGAATCCCTCAGGTCTGATGTTTGGGGTTAGCTGGTTTTCTCAGGCCTGCTCCCGTTGTGATGCAGGCTTCGCTTTTTAGCCTTACACCTTCCCTGAGGCCTCCTTGTGGCTCCAGAAAGCTTTCTGCGGTCTTGCAAACAGTTCATTCACCCTATCTGGTCGAGAAAGTCCTGCCTAGAAACTGCAGGATGGGGTGGCTTTTGAAGATGGTGTCAAGGCCCTGGGGTTTATGAAATGTTATCTTGGCTGATAAAGGCATCTGCTATTATTTTTTCCTTTGTTTTCTTTTTTTGTCACCTTCAAAGTCACAGATCTCAGATGGTTAGAAAGAACCTGAGTGACCTTCAAACTCAAACCATTCATTTCACAGTTGAAGAAACTGGCTCAGAGAAGGAAGATGACTTGCCTGAGGTCACACAGCCAGCAAGCAGCAGAGCTGGAACTCAAACCTTGATCTCTTGCCCCTCGGTCCTGTGCTGTCTCTCCTGCTGCATAATATTGATAATCGCTATGGAGCATTTACTGTGTGCCAGGCAGTATATTAAGTACTTTATATGCATTTAATCCTTAAAACCGTCCTATGAAATAAATACTACAACTAATCCCATTTATAGATGAGGAAACAGACTCAGAGAAACAAGTTATGAAGCTTAGGGTCACAGCTAACAAAAAGCTGAGCCAGGTTTCAAACCAGATCAGTCTCAAAACCCGGAGCTTGTAATCACTAACACTAATCTAAGGCATAAGACTTCTCTTTGAGGGGCTTAACTTTCAACATCCCCATACCACCTCACAGGTCTCAGGGAACCCATAAGGACTGGAGAGAGAAAGAGGGTGAAACAAAAGGCTCCCAAACTGGTCCCATTCTGATGGGGCTATCCCAAGTTGTCACTTTAGTCTAAGAGCAGCCAAATGAAACACTGTGACCCTACGCTGGGTAATCAGTCAATTCAGAGGCCCCTGGTAGTTTTGAAATATGGCCGAACAGGCAAAGCCATAGGTTAGAGAGTCAAGCCGCTGTCACCTGCCTATCAAGACTCATCTTCTTAGAGGTTTCTCCAGCGCCCATCAGTGGGTAATACTGAGGATGTCTGCACATGACCCAGGAGGTGCAAATGACTGAGCTCATTGTGAAAGGAGACAGGGCTGCAGGTGAAGTATGCATATTCATAGAGTATTGGCAAGGCATGAATCAGATTTCTAAGGAGTCTGGGCAGAGAGCAGCAGTCATGCTCTCATCCTCTGAGGCAGGGGAACCTGATGACTAACCCCCATCATCAGGCACATTTGCCTTGGGCTGAGTGCCCCAGGTGGCAGAAGCAAAGAAAGAGACAAGACAAGGAACTGTTTCACTGGGGTGGCAAGAGATGCCCATCCCTAATGATAAAAGACAATGGCTGAGGCTTATCAGGTCTTAACTATACAGTGTTACCTTATTTGCAAAAACCTCACAATGATGAAATTATGCCTACTTTACAGATGAAGAAACTGAGGCTCAGAGAGCTCAAAGGACTTGCCCAAAGTCACACAAGTAGTAAATGGTTGAGAGCCAGGATACAGACTCATGTAGACTGGCTCTAAAATCCAAGCTAGATGTGCTCCACCTTCTGTGTATGCGTGTGTGAGGGCAGGCAGTCGGCAGTAGAGGCTTCTGCATCACCTGAAGGGTGAAATTAGAGAAGTCTAATGGACTCCTCCAACACAAAGAGATTTTATGAAATTTGACAACAAAACAATGTTTCCAAACATCTAGTTGCAAGCTGAGGAAAGGTTTTCAAGTAGAAGGGTTTCATCAAGGTTCCCCCACGGGGCTTGTGTACAGGAATATACCTTATTCATTTATCTCCCCAGACTGTGGCATAGCTGCTTGAACTGAGCGCGTCCTCACCAAGTTACCTGAATGACTGCTGAAGCAACATAATGTAGCAGTTCAGCTTTGGAGCCAAACAGTCTGGGTTGAGATCCCAGCTTGGGTCCTCTGGCGCTGCATGACCTGATCAAGTTTCATAGCTTCTTTAAGTCTCAGCTTCTGCATCTATAAAATAGAGGTGGGCACTCGTAAGGACCGAGTGAAACAGGACAGGTAAAGTGTACAGACCCGGGCAGAGAGTTAAGTGCTCAAAAGATGAGAGCTGCTATTATAATTGGTGATGATTAAATAACTCTCCATACTCATTGAATGAATGGATAAATGAATAACGCATGCGCCTAGCAATGTGACAGCCTGTCCCGAGCACTGGCTGAAAAGGTGAGCAGGGTCAAGTGAGGGGTGGGGAGATCGATGGTGACTTCTGAACGGTTACCTTCCTGAGGGAAGAGCCAGAGGGGCCTGATCTTGACGGAAGATATGGTTCTTAGGCCCCTGCAGGCCAGTTTCTAAGTCCTTCTTCTTCTCCACTGCTGGACCATAGGGCCCCAAACTGATGGCCTTGAAAAATTCCCTAGCAGGCCAGCAGTGGATTCAGAAAACCCCTCACCTGAATGTTCAAGGCCCAAGGTTGAGCACCTAACCTCTGACCACACGGCCTCTGCCTTCCTAGGGGGGATACAGGGCCCAGAAAGGCCTCAGCAAAACCCTCCCTCTCCCTACCCTCCCCAGTGATAGCAGATCTAAATAAACACCAATGGCAGCCTTTGAAGGAACACTCCTAAGAAACAGGACAGGTTAAGACCTTATGGATTAGTTGTGCCTATCTGAACCTCTCTAAGCAGAGCAGGTCCCGCCCTGCCTGCCCCACCTCACCCCATCCCACCCTAACCTAGGAAGGCAGCACTGACCCTAGCCACCTACTTATTCCTTTCAGCACCAGGGCACCAAGACCCTCTGTCCAAGCCAGACCTTGGCCAATTTTCCTCTGTAGCATTTCAAGGAAATCTTCATCTTAACCCTCCAGGCCCCAGTTTGACCCCTGCAGAGAGGAGGAAATACATTTTCAGTGTGGGTTGCCGTGGGGTAGTGGGGAAAACACGTTTTTCTCCATGATGCTGTCTTTTATTTGGAAGTGGGCAGTGTCTTGTTTAATGGCCTCTTTTAAGACAGACCCAGCAATAGTGGTTGGGTTGCTGGGGCCTGAGGCACAGGTGAGAGCTCACCTGGGGCCAAGGCAGCTGGGTTCTGTTCTTTCCAACAGGCCCTTTCCTTCCAGGACTGAGGCTGCATTCTCCCTGGCTCCCCTCTCCCTGGCTGCCTCCTGATCTGGCTAGTTCCTGGCAACAGAGGAAGAATCTCAAGACAGCACTCTGGCTGCTGTTTCTTTCTCTGCCTGAGCAGAGGATAAGCCTTCTCTGATTTGTGACTTTTAAATAAAGTTTCTTTTTCCTATTAACAGAAGAAATAATGTCCACAGAAACAAAAATAAAGCAAAGAATCACCACTGACCCCAATATCCATAATACTCCCTGGGGTGAATTATTGTTTTCTTTATTCATATAAATGGATTTTTAAAAGAGGAATGGACTAATTTACTAAAAGTAAACGGAAGACTTAAAAGTAGGGAATCAGACCCAGATTCAAGACTTAGCTCAGAAGCTCCCTGAAAATAATCTTAGTAAGTTTCACTCCTGGGCCTCATTTTCCAAATAAAGGTAATAGTACTTACATCATAAGGTGGTTGTGAGAATAATATGAGGTCAAACACTAAGCCCAGTGCCTGGAACATCATAAGGACACATAATTCCTGACAACTGTACTGAAAGCACAGTAAATAACTTCCATGGTACTCAGGAAGCCTCCGTAGCATCCTTTTAAACTGTAGCGGGGCATGCAGCTACATTCAGGTATCTTAATTTACTTCACTGAATCTCCTCTGAAGGGTATTTTTATTAATTCTAATTTTTCAGAATTATAAACAATGCTCTGACACATATCCTTGTAGGTAACTCTTTGCACACACAGATTATTTGCTCAGACAAAATTCCTATGAGTGAAATTGCTAGATCAAAGGATGAGCTAAACTTGAAAGCCAAAGCTTGGACTGGCTCACTCTCCTTCCAGCAAGGAGCACGCTTGTTTTCCCTTGCCAATACTGTGATTAGCATTTTCTTTCATCTTTATCAACTGGATAAATGAAAAAAAAAAAAAAAAAAAAAAACTGCTTGTTTGCTTTCAGAGACTTTTATTTTTAGGAAGAGCTTTCAGGGTGACTTTAGACTCCATGATTCCTCATGTCCAAGAAAGCTCCAGGAAGGAATGTAGGTGGTGTTATTGGAAGAACTGTGATAACAATCTAAAGTACAGAATATAAAAGGGCCTGAGAGCTGCCCTTTCCATGTCCTGCTGCTCTGCAGGCACAACTTCCAGGTCCATCCACGCCTTCAAAGAAGGGCTATAGTCTCATGGCCTGGCGCGGTGGCTCATGACTGTAATTCCAGCACTTTGGGAGGCCGAGGCGGGCGGATCACCTGAGGTTGGAAGTTTGAGACCAGCCTGACCAACATGGAGAAACCCCGTCTCTACAAAAAATAGAAAATAGAAAATTAGTTGGGCGTGGCGGCACATGCCTGTAATCCCAGCTACTAGGGAGGCTGAGGGGAGGTTGTGGTGAGCCAAGATCACGTCATTGTACTCCAGCCTGGACAACAAGAACGAAACTACGTCTCAAAAAAAAAAAAAAAAAAAAAAGGGTCATATTCTCTATGTAGGGTGTGTGACCTATCCCTCTGCTTAAGAACATTATAATGAAGCTTTTACTTTAAATGTTGAACGTTCAAATGAAATGCTACAGAATATTTTAATGAGCTTTGAGTGAGTGCCCAGGACAGCACTTCTGTGACCCCTTAGGACCCATAATGGTATCTAGGGTAATGCTTTGTCCGAAAAGTCAAGGGTCAATCCAAAGTTCTACACTTAACAGGGGCACTCTCTCTGAACCTCAGTCTGTCTAACAAATGGGGACAACCATGCACTCTTGTCCCCTCCTCTGGGGGCAGCTGTATGGATCAGAGGAGAGGAAGTACAGTAAAACACTTTGAAAAGAGCTCTGCATCTAGCAGAGACTGTTTCTAAGGGAGGTTGAGGGCTGAATGCTGTGAAGTTAGCTGTGCACCGGGGCTGGAAATGGGAAGTGGCTGAGAGGCCTTTCTTCTAAGCTGGTTGCTCCCTATAACACCAGCTACCTTTTATTGGGTACCTATTTGCCATAGGTTTTATGTCAATATCTCATTTAATTTAATCCCCAGGCTGACTCCACTGAAGTATGATGCGTAATTACTTACAGACGTGAAGTCATGGGTGCAAAGAGAAGGCACTGGTGCATGACAATAAGAGGGAGTAGAGGAATTCAAACTTTGGAGGTCTTCCCTTGGGTAGTGGTGGGGGGTGGGGTAGAAGGCAATACCTAATTTGCCCAAAATGTCAGTAATGTGTGAGATTATATTCATTCATCCGTTTTTGATTTATTCAACAAACATTTATTGAACACCTATTATGTTGAGACACAGGACAAGTGCTATATGAGATTTATTTTTCCTTGTATGGTTTCTGCCCTCCAGAAGCTTACAAATCCTATCTGCCTTGCAGATACTATCAACCAACCTATCTGCTTTTCTTCCCTCCCTCCTGTCTCCCTTCTATTTATCTATCCTAGACCTTGTTCCAGAAAGGGAGTAGGAAGCTTGAAAGGACTACGTCCACAACTTTGGGATCAGGCCAACTTCGGTTTGATTTCATCTCTGTCACTAAGGGGAGAGCCAGATGACCTTAGATGTTACATCACCGCTTTGGGACTGTTAACATCTTCTGTAAAACAGGGATACTTATGGGGGCTACTTCACAGGCCTCTTGAATTACATGATATATATGTCAAGCACTAGAACAGTGCCTGACAGATACTGTGGACACTGTTATCTAATTCTCACAGCAATCATTTCGCTGAGGACAAACTGAGGTAGAAGGAAGTGAAGTTGCTTGTCCAAGGCCTCAGGCAGTCACCCTCAGAGCTGACGTTCTTTAGTAACTTGGCCAACCATGTGACCCCATTTTACAGGTAGGAATGGGATAGAGCATCTACAGCTAGCATTACGGTGTTAAGTGCTCAATAAATGATGGTAATTTTAATTGGAAAATCAAAATGAGATCAGATAGCTAAGCTCACTGCTGAGAGGCCGTAAGCCAGGCAGCCCCCGTCTCCATTCCTGGGCCTCCTGGGGATCTCTGGGCAAGGACTCAGTCTTCACTTTCTTCATCCCTGCCCTTGCCCCAGGAAGGATGGGGACACGATGGTCATTTGTCAATGGGAAATTATTTTGGTTTAATGACATTTAAACTGGGGCTTTGTATAGAATTTCTAATTACAAAAGCAATGCAAGTTCAATGTAGCCCATTTGGGGGAAGACAGGGAAAATACTGAAATCCTGGTATTTCAGTGCCCACAGAGAAGCACTGTTGACATATGGGTATATGTTCTTTCAATATTTGAATATGGGTCAACAGATCTGCATTAAGAGTTCTGGATAAGGAGAAAGCATTCAAGTGTTAGAAAAGGACGGCGAGTCAGCAGGGTCCTCGTGTTCAGCAGCGCGTGTCCCGTCTGGTAAACGGTGCCGTCGTTGTTCAGTACACCACTTTCACAGACACACACAGGAGCCCTGGCTCTCAGGGCTCACTTACAGTGGCCCTAACTTTTACTGCTCCCCAGCGTGCCAAGGAGAAGTGTCATACTCTTTGGGAACAGCGGCTTCTGGACAGGCATGCTCGTGGAAAGGAGGGGAGGGATGAAGGACTGTGCAATCCTCCAAGAGGGCAGATCATAATGTCTGGAGAAAGAACATCAGTAATCTAGAAAAGCAAATCGAGATGATTTTGATAGGGAACTCCACCCTTACAGTGATTCACTAATCTGGTCTTATAGAGGGGGAAATTGAGGCTCTGAGAGGAGAGAATTTACTCAGTCACACAGTAAGTGGCCAGAGGCCAGGCAGAACTTGAGCCCAGGGCACACCCTAACTTAGTCCAGTCCTGCAAGAATGGAATCAGAAAGATGTAGGTTCAAATCTTAATTCTTTATTAGCTTTTTTTTTTTTTATTTTAAAGAATCTCACTGTTTGCCCAGGCTGAGTGCAGTGGTGCAATTTTGGTTCACTGCAACCTCCGCCTCTCAGGTTCAAGCAATCCTCCTGCCTCAGCCTCCCAAGTAGCTGGCGTTACAGGTATATACCACCATGCCCGGCTGATTTTTGTTTTCTTAGTGGAGACAGGGTTTCACCATGTTGGCCAGGCTGGTCTCAAACTCCTGATCTCAAGTGATCTGCCTGCCTCCTAAAGTGCTGGGATTATTGGCATGAGCCACCGCACCCAGCTAACTTTTGATTTCCAACAAATCATTTAACCTCTGAGTCTCAGTTTCTTCACTTGTGAAATAAGGTTAATACCGTCCTCGTTAGATTTAAATGAGAATTAAATAAGAAAAAAAAAAAGGCTTTTCTAACAAGTATTTTTGTTTGTTTGTTTCTTTTTTGAGGCGGAGTCTCGCTCTGTCGCCCGGACTGGAGTGCAGTGGCCGGATCTCAGCTCACTGCAAGCTCCGCCTCCCGGGTTTACGCCATTCTCCTGCCTCAGCCTCCCGAGTAGCTGGGACTACAGGCGCCCGCCACCTCGCCCGGCTAGTTTTTGTATTTTTTAGTAGAGACGGGGTTTCACCGTGTTAGCCAGGATGGTCTCGATCTCCTGACCTCGTGATCCACCCGTCTCGGCCTCCCAAAGTGCTGGGATTACAGGCTTGAGCCACCGCGCCCGGCCTCTAACAAGTATTGAGTGCTAGATGCCAGGTACAGATAATGTGCTTCACACGCATTATCTCATTTACTCCTCACAATAACCCCATAAGGGGGGAATACACTTTTTATATACACTTTACAGGTGAGGAAACTGAGGCTCAAAGAGCTATAGCCACTTGCCTGACATCATGTAGCTAGTAGGTGGTTGGGCTGAGATTTGAAAGGAGGCCTGTGAGTCTCAGAACAATACTATCTTATCACATAGGTAAGTCTTAGCACAGTGCTTGCAAAATACAAACGCTAACTAAACAGCAGCCCTCATTATTTACTGTCGTTATTGTGGATATAATTATTATGTTACATGTAATCGGCTGGTCTCTGTTTATGTTTTTTTAAACTTTGTTTTGTTTTGTTTTTGGAATAGCTGTTCTGTTTTAAATCTCCCCTGCAGAGGAACCAAGAGCTGTGCTGATCCATGAAGGGGAAGTAGGTGCCAGCCTTGCTTAGCCCCACGGGAGCAGGAAGGGGGCAGCAGCAAAGCATGGGGGGCATCTCTTTAAAGGCTTGGCATCTCTGGGTTGTTGGGATGAAAGCCTGGAACAGCACTTGTACCTCCTGCCCGGGAGGTGTAACTCCTATTGAGGGGTCTGGTGACCTTACAAAGTGGCTCATGACATCCCTGCCTACCTAGCCCAGACCACTGGTCCTTCTATCCCATCCAGGATATTTCTGTGGCCTTCCTGTGTGTGGAGACATAGAAACCCTCTATGTCTGTGGGTTTCACCCCTGTGATTTGGGTCTCTGCTGATCTCTGAAGATGGGTACAGTTGATGAAAGAGGCAAGACCTAGAGGCAGAGGGAGAGGACCCATTTTTAAAAGCCTAGCGAGCACAGACACGCCACCTGGAATCCCAGCCTCCCCTGAGCCCAGCCAGCATGAGTCACCCCACAGCCCTTCACCTGTGGGTTGCAACACGGCTGACAGAAACTCCACAGCCTTCCAAGAGGTGGGCAGACAGGTACATACAGAGGAGTGTGCCATCCTTTGGACTGCAATAAGTTTTGCAGTTACAGTTGGCACCAAATAGCCCTTCGGCCACCAGTAACCTCTGTGAGGTGGTTGGGTACCCAGGCTCTGCTCTCAGATTAAATCCCAGCTCTAGTTCTACCACCGTCTAGCTCTGCAGCTTGAGTAGTTTACTTCAGTATTCTGTACCGCAGTTTCCTCATCTATAAAATGGAGATACCAAAAGTGTCTCTCTCCCAGGATTGCTGTAAGGATTAGGTGAGACAATGCATGCAAAGGCTTAGCACAATGCCCGGTGCCTGTGGTATATGAAGCACCTACTAGGTGCTAGACACTGGAGATTTCACAGTGAGCGAAACAAAGTCTTTGCTCTTAGGGAGTTTTCATTCCAGAGGAAGGGAAGAAAGACAATAAACAATTAGAAAAATATCATAGGTCATATTACATTATATCATAAGTCATAAGGGCTCTGCAGAGAACAAACAGTAGTGTGATCCAGAGTGACTGAATGTCTACTTACAAGGGTGACTGAAGAGAGCTGTTCTGAGGAGGTGGCTTTATTAGCAATTATTTACTATTATTTATTAGGGTCCCCTGGGCTTCCCCCAACACAGCCTCCAGGGAGAAACCAACCTCCGAGAGTTCTCAAACCCAGTACCCCCTCTCCAGAGCCCTGACCCCAACCCAAGAGGGCTCCTTTGAATTCCGACTTTACCTTGAAAAACCTCCATAAATTGGCAGGAGTAGCTGAAACCTCATTTGCCATTCCCAGAGGAGAGAGAGAGAGGAGTGGGCCAAGTTGAGGTTCCCAGGAAGATACAGCAAAGACATAATTTGCCAAAAGGGGAAGGGTGGGGGAGGGGAGAATTGAAAGAGAGAGAGGGAAACAAAGATGCCAAGATCATTGGCTTAGATTTAATTTCAAACTAATCCTGGAAGAAGCTCTTTAAAATGCTCTAACATTCTCCTGTTTGTGTTTGTGGATATTCTGGGGTTTACCAAGCTTGTTCTTCATAGAAGACAGCTCACAGCAATTACTCCACAATTACTTCATCTATCAGGCATTGAATTTCTCCCAAGTTCCCCATACAGAACGAAGCACTTGGCGCCTGTGAAATGACCAGCTGGCTGAGGCTTCGGAGGCACCTTCAACTTTTCTATCCCTTCTGTGCTAAGCAGAGGTATGTGGCTTGCCCACACCCCCTTCACACCCAATAAAAGCCTGGTCTCCTTTACTCCCCCACCCCCTGCCACCAACACACATCCCCCCTCCCCAGATAAACCCTTGTTTAACTCTTGTAAACTCCTCTAGAACAGTAACCCTGTTTTTCTGGCCTCAGTTTCTCCAGAACCCAGAGTAGGGTCTGGCACACAACAGGTGCTCAATGGATGTCTGCTGAATTGAGGCCACTGACTTCAGCCCAAGGGGCAGCCAGACTTGGAGTGAGATGACCGCAGATTGGATCTGGGCTGGGACCTTGCTAGCTGTGCCCTTGGGCAAGGCACTTTGCCTCTCTGGCCTCCATTTCCTCCCTCATCTGTAAAATGTGTGTTGAAGAGGAAGGGGGAAGCGATAATAAATCTATCACAGTGGGTTACTCTAAGAACCAAAAGAAGTCACTTGAGTAACTGTAAAAGATTATTCATAAGTATTATCTTAAAGGGGAAACCGAAAAAAAGGGAACTTATACAAAGATCTACCTGGGAAAAGTTGCTCTCGCCTTTGAGAATTCCCCAGTGGTACAGAAGGAGGGGGCAAAGAAATGTGCGGGTGGGGATGTTTCTGGGTATCTGGGACGGCTAGAAACAGGAATCAAGTTTTCCTTTAAGCCAAGTTATCTGTTTGTCCCTGTACTTTTCCTCTAGTTATCTTGCTTCTTTCCAACATTTTTTTCTCCATCCCTCCTCCCTCATCTCCACCCCCCACCCCCTCACCAAGGAAGGAATTGGCCAGCTCCACCCAGCCAGTCCCCCATAGCTCCGCCCTCCTCGGCGGGCTAAGAGTTAACAGCTGCACCTGTTGAGGTATACCTCCAGTCGCGGGCACCTGTACCTGTAGCCAATCGGCGCCAGCGCTGCTGGGAACCTACCTGTCAGCAAAATCTCGACACCCAAACCTCAACATAAATCAAACACTTCCCTGGGCAGAGAATGTCTGTGTCAGGCAAGAATTAGAGACAAGCGGTCAGCAGAGCCTCAGTGCTGATCGTCGGAGCCTGGGAGCAGAAAGATGTCGAATGAACTTGAGTGAGTAAACATCGGTGGATACCTGCCGCTCTCGGGGCGTGGAGGCTGGATGGGGTTTCCTGGAGGGGAAAAAGCGGGGAGGCCGGCACCGGGATTCACAGAGCAATTTGTAAAGGGTAAATGAATGGGCTGACGATCTTACTTTGGCGTGTCAAGGCAAGCCCCAGTCTCAAGCTAGAGGTGAGTGTTTCCCTGGGAAAATAGTTTTTCTCATTCTCTTTGCTGAGCAGTTTCGAGCCAGGCAGGGAAACACAAGACTGAAACTGTGAAGGTTTCTGGCACCACTTTTTGATCCTCTGAAGGGGCCTTGGAAATCAGACAATCCCAGTCCCATCGAGGCTTTCTATCTTCTTGCCAAAAGGAACTTCTTTGAGGTAGTTCTAAGAGCTGTCTTAGGCAGAGTTGAGTTTCTCTAAAGGGACTTGTTTAATGGGCTGGAACAGTCCCAAGTGGGAAGGTTACAGCGTGGTGGTTAAGCATGTGTACTCTCTGTAGTGGGCTTGACCTAAGTTCAAATCCAGGCTCTGTCCCTGGGTGATCTCAATTTTTCTGGGCTTCATTTTCCTCATCTGGAAAACAGGTACAAGAATGCTGAGTTAAGTGTGATAAATGCTGTAAAATGCTTAGCATAAAGCTATGGTCTAAAGATGTGTTCAGTAAAATGTGGTTCATCTTATTCAGAGGCAGTTCTAAGGCTAGGGAAGCTGAGAAGGGATCTTTGGTAGGTCACCTCTGTTGGCTGGCAGGATGCATGTGCTTTCCTGCCCACATCTGAGATTTAAGATCCTGACTGACTGATGCTCATCTTCACCATGGTGTCCTTCTTGGGGTCCAGACCTTAGAGAAGGCAGGATGAGGCTGGGATCTGGACTGCTTCAGACTGGGTTCAGGGAGCTGGCAGGAGAAGCCGGAACCCTTTAAACACAGGCTCTCCTTTTCCTGCCACCCTCAGAGGTGAGTGGGCAGAGGCAAGGATTGTACCATCTTTTTTCTAACTGCTCCTCAACAGACTGTTTTAAGAACTTGAAGATCAGTGTGCAGAGCAGTGCCAGGTCCTGATTGCAGACAGGATTCTATGTTCTAGCTAGCCCTTCAGCTCTTCATGTTCACAGCACAATCACTTGGTTTAACAGGCACATTTCATTTCTTTTGAATGAATTTCCCGGGGCTGACAATGTATTGACAATTGGACCACGAGAATAAGAGCAGGAGCATTGGTGCTGACACCTGGGTTCGAGTCCCAGCTCCAGCACTTACAGCTGTGTGATGCTGAGCAAGTCACTTAATCCTCACGTGTAAATTGTGGCCAACAGTAGTATCCACCTCATGGGGTTGTTAGGGGATTTGACAACTTTAGAATACTGATTGCTTTTAAGGCTGGTGGAGAACACGCTAGTAACACCATTGTTCCTTCATGTAGAAACAACCAATGAGCATTCCCGACCCTCTTATTTTTCCATACTTTGAACACACAAAAAAATCTTTGAGATGTGTCTCCATCCCACTTAAATTTGCTGGCTAAAACTGCGGAGGCTACAGACAGAATCTATTCATTGCTGTACGTTAGGGGGTATGTGTTCTGAAGCTGGGTTACTTGAACAGAAAGGTTTCCTGCTTTTCTCCTCCCTAATGGTTTGGATTTGAAGCCAGATCCGCTGACAGTTGAGGCTTCTCAGTTTGGGGTGGGGTGAGGGAAAGCCAGCTGCCTGAGTAATTGCAAGCGGACTCCAAGCCACCATTTGAGTTTACAATGGCAGAGCCTGGGGGCTCAGCTGCCCCTACTGATAAGGGGAGGACACCCGGTGCTTGCTTGGCTTGCAAGTTCTGAGCTGCTGTTGCTGCTGCGGCCTCGGCATTCTCCTAAAAAGTGCCAAGAGGACTGGCCATAGCTTATAGCTTGGGCCCTCACGGAATGGCCAACTCTGGCCAGGCCTTGATATAGTGGAAAAAGTGAGACTTGCCTGTCACTCTAAATTCTGCCACTTACCAACAGCAGGATCCTGGTGAATTTGTTTGTCGTCCCTGACTCTCATTCTGCTCATCTGTCTGTAACACCTACCTGGCAGGAACAACTGTGAGCTCCCCAATGTGGACCAGGAGCTCCATCCGCGCCCGCCCGGTGGGCAGGCCCCGGGTATAAGGCGGCACTTCGAAGGCTGGTCCCTGAGAAGCATGGAGGCCCCGGCGGTGTAGTTAGAAACCAGCTGGCGGTGGTTGGCGGGTGCTGAGCGCCGGGCCTTTCATGTGGTCGCAGCGCTCTGGGTGCCTGGAGCCCGCAGCCCTGGGCAGCCCCAGGCTACCGCAGGGCGCAAAGGATCCTGGGCTGCGGCCGAGGGCGCCGGAAGTCGCTGCCGACCGCCCGGGTATCGCGGGAAAACAGCTAGAGCCCGCGAGCTGCCTGCCGTCGGGTTTTCCTGAAGGTGCGTTGGGGCCCCGGGGAATTGGAGCTGCTGGCGACCTCGCTGGTGACCTCCTGTTGCCCGCTGGAGCGCCTGCCATCCCCCGGCCCTCCAGGCAGGCCCCGTTGACAGCCCAGTAGAGTTTCGCCACAAAGGGGCTTGGCACACAGTAGGTCTAAGGCACCGAGGCAGGAGCGTCCCCCGCAGCCTCGCTCCGTGCTCTCTGGGCCCCACCGCCGCCGCCTGGAGTCTCCCCGCAGCCACGCAGAGGCGCGACTCGGTTGGGGGATGGGGACGAGAAGCGTCGCAGTCCTGACCGCGGCCGCCGCCGCCGGTCTATCTGATCTCCAGGAGCGCCGGCTCCAGACTGCCTGGAGCGCTGAAAGAGTTAACCAGGAACGCCTCCCCGCTGTGGTTTTGTGGTCGAAACCATGATTGCCAGGAGCAAATTTTTGTCGTGCACGAGGTGTGTTATTAAAAGTCGGAGCTACGCTGCTGCTGAATGAAAAGTTAAAAGCCCTCTTTGAGTTCGGGCTGTAAAACTGGCGGACTGGGCCGAGAGGCTTGAGCCAACCCTAACGGCGGCGGCCCGGGCTGCGCGGGGGTCCTGCGGCTCCACCAGCTGCTGGGAGCGGACAGGCGCTCGGACCCAGGCCAGGGGCAGGCCGCGCAGTCCCAGCAGTGAGTGGCCGCAGCCAGGCGGTCGGCAGAGCTCCCACTGAACCACCGGAGGAGTGAAGAGGGGCAACAGGGCTGAAACCCAAATGGGATCATCCAGCTTTCTCTTATGTTGGAACAAAAATGACAGCCAACATTTATAGAGCGCTGACTCCGCACCTGACATTGTGTCGAGTCCTTGATAAATACACGCTCTTCTTTAACCCTCCCAACGAACTAATGAGGGATGGGAGTGTAAATGCAGTTTTGCCGAAGAGGGGACCCAGACTTGGTTCAGGCTTGCCCAAGGTTTCACGGAAGCACTGGGATTATGACCGTGTCTTAGCGGAGCAGCCATAAGCCACACTGCTTCCTCTGTGCTTAGACTCTGAAAAGAAGGCAGAGAAATACGCCAGACTGTTAAGAGTGGTTATTTCTGAGCAGAAGAATGTGGATGAATTCCATTCTTCCTGTTTTTCTGTAGGTTCCACATTTTATGTATTTGTTGTATTTTACAAACCTATGTTACCTTTGGAATCGTTAGGGGGAAGAGGGAGTCATTATTTTGAAAGAGAACACCTAGAACAGTGTTCTCAAACTGTGGCCCGTGGGCCAGCATCATCATCATCATCATCACCTGGGAACTAGTTAAAAAATGCAAATTCTCAGCCCCACCCTAGACCTACTGCAGCAGAAACTGGGGGTACGGCTCAGCGTTATGTGTTTTCACAGGCCCTCCAGGTGATTCTGATGCGTGTCCAAGTTGTAAAACTGTTGGCCTGGAAGACCAGGGAGAGGACTGGGAAGCAGGAGGTTCCCAAATCCACTACTGACCTGCAGTGTTGTTGCTGAGTCAGCAGGCTGAGAGCTTAGTTCCAAGATCACACCTGTGTTTAAAGCCCAGGTCTGCCACCTATAGATTGGGTGCCTTGGATGAGCTCCTTAACCTGTCAGTTTTTGCGCATATAAAATGATGATAAAAAGAGCCACCTCACAAGGCATGTATGAATAAAAAGGCACAAGTCCTGACTCTTAAATAATTGAGTTCCTTTCCCTCTCTTGCCTTCCCTCCTCTCTGAAACTCACCTTTCCCATCTAAAATGCAGCAAATAATCCTGGCTGGCTGCCTCCCTCTCTCTATTCCTTTTGCCTCCTAAAAAGGTTAGAACAACTGACCTAGTGAAAGTCTTGAAGGGAAATTATCTCACTGTTATTTGGTGTTATTTTGCTAGGCTTTTCCAGAAGGTCAGCAAGAATGGGAACTTTCAAGGGCAGGGACTGAAAGGGGACAGAACAGTGTAGCCACATGAATGGCAGTGGTCTTCACCTTTTTGTCCTCAGCACCCAGTACGTGGCCATTTACAGAGTAATCCTCAGTAAATGTGAGTGAATAAGTGAAGGGATGTGGCACCCCCGGGTTTAGAGGTGGATTTCAACTTCTTTCACACCTCAGTTGAATAGATGGTGGGGGGTGGGCACGGTAAGGAAAATTAGATAAGACACCAATATAGCATGAAGGAAAAATTCCCATACAGAGAAGAATTTTTAAAAGCGAAGAAAGGGAGTTTCTGCTATAATTAGGAAAGGGTGCCTAAATAATTTACATGCCACTAAAAGTGTCTGCTGGAGCCTGACCACCGTCAGCTTGCCCGCCTGGGTCCTGATGATGAAGCTGGTAGTGCGTGTTCCTCTTAAATGGAAATCTGCAAGCATCAGATCTGATTCTGTCAGCTAGGAAGAGATATCCTAATATATGGGCCGGAGAAAGGCTATGAGTTGTGCAATTTGCTGGGGACTGCCCTACAACGTATTAGTAATAATAATAAAAATAGTTCACATTATTAGGTGCTGGCACTATGCTGATTGCTTTATCTGCATTATCTCATTGCATCTTCCAACAGTAATACTTCACAAAGTTGTAAAAAAATAAGACAATGATTAGAAGTTGTTGTCAGCCAGCACCTGGTACTTGGTAATCCCTGAATGGACGGTAGCTCTCAAAATAATTCTGTGAGGTTAGCATTCTCATCGCCTCACATTTTACCGGTAAGAAAACAGGCACAGAGGGCTGGGCGCAGTGGCTCACGCCTGTAATCCCAGCACTTTGGGAGGCCGAGACGGGCAGATCACGAGGTCAGGAGATCGAGACCATCCTGGCTAACACGGTGAAACCCCGTCTCTACTAAAAAATACAAAAAACTAGCCGGGCGAGGTGGCGGGCGCCTGTAGTCCCAGCTACTCGGGAGGCTGAGGCAGGAGAATGGCATAAACCCGGGAGGCAGAGTTTGCAGTGAGCTGAGATCTGGCCACTGCACTCCAGCCTGGGCGACAGAGCAAGACTCCGTCTCAAAAAAAAAAAAAAAAAAAAACAGGCACAGAGATGTCAGGTTGCTTGCTTGAAGTCACACAGTAAGTAGCAGAGCTAGACCTGGAACCCAGTTCTGCCAAACTCTGGGCCCACTCCCATAACGATGAGTTCATACTGTCTCATTCAAACTGGAGTCATTACAGAGCCATGCCCTACACTCTGCCATTTCCCCATTGAGGCCCCCAAATGAGCCCCTAGCCCATGTGACAAGGCACATTTCACAATCTGTATACCCAGAAAACCAGATGGGCCACTGGCAGGCACGAGAACCCTGGGGCACCCCTGTCGTGCCTAGGGAACATCGTGTGTGGGGCTGACCGAAAATGATTCCTCTGTGAGCGGTTGTGTCAGGGCCTCCCTGTGGGTGATTAGAGAGTGATTGATCACCGTTAATGAGGTTGGGTGGCTCATGGGAGGATTTAGCAAGTCATTGACTGGGAGTATCTGGGTGTCAACACCCAGCTCAGGCGGCCCCTGGGACTCTTCCTCCTCTGGCTGAAGGGAAGTGGGGTCTAGCCCGCTGGATCTGTCCTGTGCCACACACCTCCTTTGGTGGAACTTGAGACCACCTCCTTTGGTGTTGGGTTTTCTTCCCACCTTCTGGAAAATTGAGTACTTTCTTTTCCGTAGCTTAACTACTGAGTCCCATTCTGCCGCATGCTTCATGTCCTTAGGCAGGTCCCTCTCTGGAACTAGATCTCTGAGGTCTCTCTGCATCCTCAATCGCTAGGATTCTAACAGAAGGAAATGATACCAAAAGTTCTCAATTAATGGCTGAGACGGCATTTCCTTGGTCTTATTGGGGGTTTTAAGTAGCTCAGCCAGAAAGCAGTGGGCATTTTGAGTCAGAAGAGACTTGTTGGGATGAAAACCCACTTTACCACTCTAGACTTTCACCATCCTGGTGCCCAGAATGAGGCATGTTGGAGCTATGAAGGCTGAGGCTGACTGGACGTGGAGCAGCTGGCACCACACCGCTGCTGTGCTGAGAGCCAGTGAACTGGGGAAAGGTCCTATCCCCTCCTCCCAGAGCAGGGGCCCTGGCAATTTGCACTTCCCCACAGACTGGACAGGAGGCCTCAGGAAGTGAGGCCTATCAGGTAGACCCCTGAGCTCCTCTCTCTTGCTCTTGTTGCCAACTCTCTCCTAAATGGAGAAGAAGCCAGACGGGAGACTGAGGAGGCGGCTCTGTGAAGGTTCTGGATGCTGGGAGTCAGAGACCTCAGTTCTACGCCTGATGCCTTGAGGTACCAGCTGGGTGGCCTTAGGCAAGCCAGTGGCCCTCTCCATGGCTCAGTTTTTCCTCAAACGAGGACAGTCATACCTTCCCTCCCTACCTGACAAGGGCGTTGCAGGATCAGAGGTGATGACAGATGTGTGAGCACATTGAAAAATATAACACTATGCAAATGTGAGGGATTATCAAATCTTGGATTTCCTCCTTAGTGGGCTGGCTTTCCTTAAAACAAGGTGGCATATGCAAAGCACCTGGCTCACACCTGGCACACAGTAGGCGGACAAGCTCTGGGAGCTGTCCCAGGCTGATGCCTTTGATCTTGCCTTTCCTTTCATCTGGAAGGTCCAAGGTCCTCCCAACTCATCTCCATTCTCCCTCTTCCCCTCCACCCCTCTTCTCAGCCAACGTGTCACTCCCTTGGGTTGAGGCAGGTCAGAAGTCCTCTTGTTTCTTTTTCTTCATAGCTCTCTTCACCTGTCTAATGTTAACTGCTTGTTTTTGTGGTCATGTATGTCTTGCTGCCACTAAAATGCAGCCTCCATGTGAGCAGGGATGACCTCCTTATCTTTTTCTCCCAGGACAGGTTCTGGCACATAGTAGTTACTTGATAAATATTTGTTAAAAATGAGGGATAGATGGTTACATGGATGGATGCCACCCAGGTTTATTACTTTTTAAATCTCTCCTACATCCGTTCTTGGAAAGTAGTGGTTTTTTCCTTCTTGGAAAAGTGCTAGCCATGGAGTTCCCAGGCCAGACCCTAGGAGTCCTGGCTTCAGTCCTCCAGTCCCCTGCAACAGATCACCTCACATCTCTGTTGTGTATTTCCTGGTCTGTAAAGTAGGGATAATAACACATCACATATGTCGGGAGGCTCTGTGAGATAATGGAAGGTTGGGCAAGGTGTTATTACACTATCTCTTTTGTTTCTTTTGAACAGAACCCCATTCACAGACAGGAGGCTTATGGGGGGATGATAAGAACTTCAGGCAGAGTCTCCCCTTTACTCCCATTTGGAGATTCTGGGATGATGATGGTGATGATGGCTATTATTAACTAAGCAATTATTCTCTGGCAGGCTCTAGGCTAAACACATTTCTTACCTTAATGTACTTCATTCTCCTAACAACCCATGAGACAAACCCAACTCTAAACTAGCCACCCCTAATGATGCTCCATTATCTTACTATGTTAATTTTCTTCACAGCACTTATTACTAACTAAAAATAACTAATTTACCTACTTGTTTATGGTCTGTCTTCCCCAATTAGATTGTAAGTTCCAAGGAAACAGAGACTTACCTGTCTCATTTTAGTTGATTCCCAGTGCCCAGTCCCTGACTGGCACACTGGCACATAGAAGACACTCAGTAGACCCATTTAACAGATGAGGAAATAGAAGGGCTAAGTGCCTTACCCAAGGACATGTAGTTAACACACCCATACACTGTGACCCTGGTGCTGCCTCCTTCTATGGTGGTGCAGGTTCTGGTATGCTGTGTCTGGTAGAGGTCTGATGGCAGGCTGTCCATGGCAGGTCTTCCCTCCTCCCTCATTTCCTTTTCTTTCTTTTTTTTTTTTTTTTTGAGACGGAGTCTCGCTCTGTCACCCGGGCTGGAGTGCAGTGGCCGGATCTCAGCTCACTGCAAGCTCCGCCTCCCGGGTTTATGCCATTCTCCTGCCTCAGCCTCCCGAGTAGCTGGGACT
Source organism: Piliocolobus tephrosceles (assembly GCF_002776525.5). Taxonomy (NCBI): domain Eukaryota; kingdom Metazoa; phylum Chordata; class Mammalia; order Primates; family Cercopithecidae; genus Piliocolobus; species Piliocolobus tephrosceles. The sequence goes on along the minus strand of NC_045434.1, from coordinate 198,371,273 downwards.
ACAGGCACCAGCCACCTCGCCCGGCTAGCTTTTTGTATTTTTTAGTAGAGACAGGGTTTCACCGTGTTAGCCAGGATGGTCTCGATCTCCTGACCTCATGATCTGCCCGTCTTGGCCTCCCAAAGTGCTGGGATTACAGGCTTGAGCCACCGCGCCCAGCCCCTCATTTCCTTTTCACTTTCTGATAGTTTAGTTCAGTCTTGGACAGGGACACCAACAGAGAGAATCTGTGGAGGCCCCGGGGAAGCTGACCTCATAGGTTGGGAATCCCCTGGTTTCCCTTCTTTCTTCTGGCCCTATCACCCATGAGTAGGACTCACTCCTCCTTAGAACTCTTTTCACATTGATCCAGTATCAGCTCCTGGGACAACTTTTTTTTTTTTCCCCCTCTCTCTCGCCTACTGGCTCCTCAATACTCATTTGTAATCTTTTTTTTTTTTTTTTTTTTTTTTTTTTTTTTTTTT
>NC_045434.1:198322700-198370709 GCF_002776525.5 Piliocolobus tephrosceles | reverse complement strand
GAGACGGAATCTCGCTCTGTCACCCAGGCTGGAGTGCAGTGGCCGGATCTCAGCTCACTGCAAGCTCCGCCTCCCAGGTTCACGCCATTCTCCTGCCTCAGCCTCCCGAGTAGCTGGGACTACAGGCGCCCGCCACCTCACCCGGCTAGTTTTTTGTATTTTTTAGTAGAGACGGGGTTTCACCGTGTTCGCCAGGATGATCTCGATCTCCTGACCTCGTGATCCGCCCGTCTCGGCCTCCCAAAGTGCTGGGATTACAGGCTTGAGCCACCGCGCCTGGCCACTCATTTGTAATCTTTAAGGGAGCAGAGAGCCAAAAGTTCTTGGATTTTAGGATTCAACACACAAGTCAATACTAACCTTATCCATTAAGACTTTCTAGAAGCCAAATGCTTAGTTCTAGAACATGAGGTGATTGGTGGCAGGAGCAGGTATGGGAACCAGGGCACTGCGACTCCCAGCCCCTGACCGGAAACTCTTCCAGTCATCATCTTGCCACCTTCCTCCTGCCTTGTGTGGGTGGAAAATTCCTTTCTGCCTTGCAGCAGAGAATTAGTTCAATGTGTTTTGAGAAGGGAAATTTCCAGAATAGGAAAGGCATCTAGAAAAGAGACTAGCACAGGGGTTGAGCGCTATACTGTGTAGTCTGACAGCTCCAAGCTCAGGCTGAGCCTCCATCACTTATTGGTTGAGTGACCTTGAGCAGGTGATATCACCTATTTGAGTCTCAGTTTCCCCTTCTATAAAAGGAGATGATAATTCCTGTCTCTCAGGGCTAATGTGTGGAGTAGATGAGACGACACACAAAAATAGATGGCACTATGTTTGCCAGTGGTAAGTGTTTAGAGTACAGAAGCTGCTGTTTATCAAGGAATCAGACTTTGAGATCCCAACAGTATAGATGGGAGACCTTATAGGCCAGGAGACCCACCCAGGTGAATAGCAGACACTGTTCTTTTGTTTCGGTGTTACTTTATTGTTGTCTTCTAAAATGGATCTTTTTTAAAGGGTAAGGTAACTCAGCATCAAAGCTGATAATGGTCAACCCCTAGAGTCAGCAGATTGGGGCTCCAGGCCCAGACCTGCCACTGACTTGCAGAGTGACCATGTCTTCTACTACTTTGCAGCCCCTCAGTGTCTCACCCCAAGCTGAGCTGGAACACAGTGACGGCTTGCATGAATTACACACTGGTTTTGTGCCAGGCACAGTTTTAAGCATTTTTCTTGTGCTGATGCATTATCCTCATTATGTTAGTGGGGGGTGCTTTTATTAGATTTGTTTACAAATGAGGAACAGTGCTAAGCACTGGTGGTCCCCACTGACCCGGGGGTGGGATCGATCAGGCATCTCCCTGCTTTCCCTACCTCGTCGGTTGGGAGTTTCCATTAGCTCAGGGTTGGGCAGACAGTGAGGCCGGTCACCCTGGACTTGCTCAGTAAATTCCTCTAAACTCCAGGCCCAGGAGGCAATGAGGAGGGGCCTCTTCTCACCTCTCCTTGAGGCCCCTTGATTTATAGCAACAGAAACTCAGGGTGTGCCTCCTGCACCCCTAGAACAGGAAAGTTTCTGTCATTTCTCTTTCCTGTGTGACAGCTCCACCTCCCTTCCTCTCAGAGCCCAACTCCTCACACCCCAGGGCCCGGTGGGATGGGAGACGCTGATGGGAGACGCTGTCCTGGATGAAGCTGCTGGGAGAGCTGCCGCCTCCTGTGTGCCGAGGTATGGCCTGGCCGGCTGTTCCCACTGCAGTCTGAGGATATGGGCCCGAGTGGCCTGGCAGCAGGAGGGTACTTCATGCACCTGATTACAGGGGTCTCTGCCCACCCACTAGTCTGCCACTGTGCCGCAGTTTTACCACAAACACATTTTTCTGCTGTGATAAAGACTGTACCCCTGCATCAACGGAAAAGCAGTGTGGCCGAGTGGCAAGTGTGTGCCTTTGTGCTCGATAAGGCTGAGTTGAAATCCGGTTGTCTCATGGACCAGCTGGATGATCTTGGACATTTTCTTGTTCTCTGCAAGACACAGGTTCCTTTACCTTAACAGATGAAGCAAATGATCCTTACCTTGTAGTGTCCTTGTAAGAAGCAGGGCTAATGAACGCAGAACATTCATATGCATCATAGTAAGTGGCAGCCGGCATTGTTCTTAGGTTCCTAACGTGGGAGATTTTGCCTGGCCCATGTAGAAAGGGAGGCGCTGGGAAACCAGGAGACCAGTCAGTGCCCACTTCGTCACTGGGGCTCTCTCTTCATAGCCTGGACCACCCCATCTTCATACACTCTTTGCTCCAAATTGAACACAACCAGAACTTTTCTGCTTCTATGCCTTTGTTTGTGGTGAAGAGCATGTGCAGTAACCAGTGATTCCTCAAAATGTGGTCCCCAGACTACCAGCATCAGCAGCACCAGAGAAGTTGCTAGAAATGCACATTCTCAGCCACCCAGAGCCAGTGAATCAGACACCCTGGGGGTGGGGCCCAGTAATCTGTGTGTTTTTAAATTAATTTTAAATAAAGGACACATAATAATTGTACATATTTTTGGAGTACAGTGTAAGATTTCAATGCACCTTTACATTGTATAATGACCAAATCAGGATAATTGCCATATTTATCACTTTAAATATTTATCATTTCTTTGGGATGATAACATTACAAATCTACTCTTGTAGGTATCCTGAAGTATACACTACATTGTTCTTTGCTGTAGTCACCCTGCTGTGAAAGCGATCTGTGTTTTAACAAGCCTTCCAAGTCATTCTCATGCAGCTAAAGTTTGAGAACATTATTCTGTACCATTGCATCACCCTGAAGGAGCTTGAATCCCCTCTGGGCCACTCACTTACTGGGACCTTGGACAACTCTCAACTTATCTGAGCTTTAGTTTCCTCCACTGTATAATAGGAATAATAATAGTATCTGCCTTGCAGGGTTGTTTCAAGTAACAGGGTAATTTATGAAATGTGCTTAGCTAGTGCCTAACACATGGTCAGTGTTCAATAAAGAGTAGCTATTATTTTTACCATTCTCATTATTTTTCTGTGTTAGGTCCCTGCTCCTTCCCCCCATTGCTGAGTGAAATAACCCCCAGTGCTGAGTTTCCCCAACTAAAATGTCTGCCTGCTCCAGAAAGCCTTTCCTGATCTCTTTCCTTTGAGCCCTTGTGGCTTGTCTCTCGAGCGATATAATGCCTTGTATTTGTCCAAGCTTCTCAGCACCAGTACCTGGGTCCTGCCTGCCTCTGTGTGCTCTGTAGCCTTCAACTCCAGTTCCTGGCTTCTGAGCAGCTGCTCGAAACTCTATAATAAAATTGGTCTGAAATGGCATTTCCCAGACCAGGTTCTGCCTAAGGGCTTCCTTGCCCTGGCTGTCTCTGTCATAGACCATGCTTTCTCCCAGACTTGAAATGATCTACAGCCTTCTGTGCCTTTCACAGTCTTGAGGACAACTTCTTCAGTAGAACTCATGATGGGTTATCTGGAAATTGTATTCTTATCACATTGCAGCTTGTCATTGGCATTTCCCATTCTTTACACGAATTCTCTTTGAATAAGTACCTACTATGAAAGTATTTTATTGAATCCACTCTGTGGTCTTGAAGATCAGGATGATGGCCCTCATGCTGTGGATGAGGGAACTAAGGCCCAGGCCATCAGCTTCTACATGGCAACATTTGGAATTGATCCAGCTCCAGAGTTTGCGTCCCTTCCGCTGCCCCACACTGCCTAATAGTGGCAGAAGAGACAGTTTCATGTTTTCAAAGCTAATAACTCTGAATTCCTGAGCGTTGGCCTGCAGCTGCCCATTCATGGACCTTCCTCTGGGATAGCCCAAATTTGACCCTCATTACTTGCATTCAGTTTCAGGTCTGTGCGGCTGCTAAAGAACGATCCAGTCAACTTGCAGAAATTCCCTTACACTAGTGAGGATGAGGCCTGGAAGACGTACCTAGAAAACCCGTTGACAGCTGCCACAAAGGCCATGATGAGAGTCAATGGAGATGATGACAGCGTTGCGGCCTTGAGCTTCCTCTACGATTACTACATGGTACGCCTGCCCCCTCTGGGCATGCCCCCCTTTTGACTGAATGGGTGTCTTCGCTTTCAGGCCTCATGGCTCAGCAGCCCACCATGACCACCCCAGCCCCTCATCTCTGGGCCTTTGCACAATGCTGTTCCGTCTGCCTGGCACCCTCCCTTTCCCATGGCTAATCCCTACTCTCAGCTTTGGGTCTCAGCTTAAATGTCACTTCATTCATTTACTGGAGGGGAGGCTTTCTTGTCTGGGTGCCCTCAGCAACCACCATCATCCTTGATGCTATCAAGGATGCTTAGAAGCTTGCTGTTTACACATTTATTTCTTCCATCTTCTGCATGAGACTGAGCTCCTAGAGGATCATTACCGAGTCTTCAGCCCACCATACAGCCTGCCACACGGTGCATGACACGTGCTGACCAGGTAGACAGTGCCTGACCCAACCCTTGCCTGGTCCAAGCACATTCTATGACAGCAACACTCTTGTACCCCACCATCTTCTTTCTGCCCCTGTCCCTCGGATCTTACGTTTCCCTGTCATCCCCACCCACCTGGTACAGCCCCACCACCTGGAGCATACCTCCTGCTCTTTAACCCATTCCCTTCCTTCAGGGCCCTTCCCAAGGCCCATAGAAGCCATCTGCCACCTCATCTCCCTCTGCCAAGGGTCTTACTGTCCTTCCTACTCCAGCTGACATTATGTCTTTTACTGTTCTCTAACTGCTTCCAGGGTCTTGGCCTTGTCTCTGGGAGGCTGTTGGCTCTTGAGAATAGGAATTAGGCCCTCCCATATCTGATAAGTAGGGGTTGGGCCAGTCAGGAATCACAAAGGTGTAAATACATGATACAACCCCCCTCCCACCTCCAGTGCGTGTGCCAGACATTGCTAATGGATTGCAGCCTGCATTCTCATGAAGGGTACAGGTGGCTGCAGAATCTTTGTCAATGGAGTAGTCCAGGTAGGCCCTACCCATCTGTCTGAATTGTCACAAGACAGCAAACTGACATGCTGTCCCTGGGCTGGGTAACTGCTCCAAGAAACTTTCCTAGACTGGGGGATGGGGGCACACAGCTAGCCAATTCTTGAGAAACTTGAAGATTTAAAGCCATCTTGTACATAAGACCTCAAACTTACTAGCCCAAGAAGTATTTTATCCACTCTACCTCAGAATAAAGGCACATTCTTTGCATGAACTCAGAGGCCAAGGGGGTTCCAGATAGGAGAAGGCCCAAAACTGTCCTCTGGCTTTGGTTCTCCTTCTGGAATGGTCTGGTTACCCTACCCTTCTTCCTCCCCAGCAGACTGGTAGCATCCAGTGAGTGTTCAGCCCAGGTCAATGGAAGAGGAGTTTGAATGGCTGCCTCAGCTTGGGGCCATGGTAGGAGCCAAAAGATCTAGGTTCAAACTCCAGCCTGGGATTTATAGGTTGAGAATGGACCATAAATTACAGTCTGACTCCTTGTCCCCTTGGCAAGAAGCCATTCGGGGGCCAGGATGGTAGAAGAGAGGCTCTGAAGGTGCCACCAGTAATACTGGTTTTAGCAAAGTACAGTGTCTCAGTGAGATACACCTGCCCTGGCCTCCCCATTCCAGAGCACTCTGGATTCAGAGAAGCCCCCTGGACAGTGAGGACATGGTCTGATGGTATAGAAGGAGCACTAAGTCGGGAATTTGAGACCTAGTGCTGCCACAAATGTGGCTTTGGGTAATATAGTGCTAAAGGCAACTGGTTACCATTTCTTACTGAATGTCCACCACTGTGTCAGGCACCTTCCTTCATACTCTCATGGGGTGTGATTAAGAGTACAGGCTTTGGAGGCTATGCTGGGTGGGGGTCCTGGTTCTAGCTGTAACAGCCTTAGAGACAAATGAATTAGAATGTTCTAAGATGTAACAATATTATAATTATACTCGTGAAAGGTCACATTTATATAGTGCTCTCCATGTGCTAGATGCTGTTCTGAGCACTCAAAGTGACCCCTGAGGTTGGTATTATATTATGATCTCTGTATAGATGAGGATATGAGGAATGGAGAGGTTAAGGGACTTGTGTAAGGTCACACAGCTAGCATGTGGTAGGTCTAGGAACTGAACCCAAGAAATCTGGATTCAGAGTCCATGCTCATAAGTACTAAGACAATAGAGTCTCTCTGAGCCCCCATTTCCTCATCCATAGAATGGTGATGATGCTAGTAGACATCTCACAGTGATTGTGAGGATTAAATTAGAAACGAGAAGGCACTTAGTACAAGGCCTAGCCCATAAGTACTCTATTTAAAAAGTGAGTATTTTTTATTAACAAATATTCATAATCCCCTTTAAGTAAGTATTATAACCACTCACTTGACATATGAAGAAACTGAGTCTTAGAGAGGCGTAGTCATTTATCCAGAGTCACACTGCATTTTCAAGTGGCATTTCTAGGACTTACGCCAGGCCTGCCTGACTCCAAATTTCATGCTCCTTAACTACTAAGCTTGAGGTTCTTCTTCCCACTCCCTGACTTGGGGCTCAGACTAATCATAGCTAGAGCTCCAGCCAGTGGGAAGGACTGGAGGGTTTTCTAGTGACCAAGTGTATTAGTCTGTTCTCACACTGCTAATAAAGACATACCCGAGACTGGGTAATTTTTAAAGGCAAGAGGTTTAATTGACTCACAATTCAGCATGGCCAGGAGGCGTCAGGAAACTTACAATCATGGCGGAAGGAGATGCAAACACATCCTTCTTCACATGGCAGCAGCAAGGAAAAGTCCCGAGCAAAAGGGAGAAAGCCCCCTTATAAAATAATCAGATACGATGAGAACTCACTATCGCGAGAACAGCAGCATGTGAGTAACCGCCCCCATCATTCAGTTACCTTCCACTCCCATGTGATTATGGGAACTACAAGTCTAGATGAGATTTGGGTGGGGACACAGCTGAACCATATCACCAAAGTTACTTCCCTGCCTGGCCAAAGCTGCAAAAGGGGGTTGAGGCTCCTACCAGCAAAAGCTTAGCCATGCATAAATCCTTCCTTTCTCTCCTCTCAGGGTCCCAAGGAGAAGCGGATCTTGTCCTCCAGCACTGGGGGCAGGAATGACCAAGGAAAGAGGTGAGGCTTGCCAACACCCTCTGCCTCTTTGCCCTTCCCCACCTCCACCTGGGGCCTCTTCCACACAGGTTTGACTTATCCATTAGGCACAGGAGGCGCAGCGTTGAGGGCCCACAACACATTTTGGGATCCATGATAGTGTTTTCCTTTTAAAATTAAAAGAAAAAAATCAATATAATCCAACTTGGATTATATTTGTCTTTATACCAATGTACTTATTAAAGATATTTTAAAATATTTTGGAAGGGGCCATGAAGGCAGAGCCTAGGGCTCTTGAAAGTCCTAATGAAACTCAGCTTGAAAACACACACACATACACACACACACACACACACACACACACACACACACCCCAGATGCCTGTAGGCCATGTGGGCTGGAGTTTACTGAAAACAAACTTCAAAGCCTTAGTAACAGAAAAGCCCTGGAGGCAGCTTTTCTTTCTCAGCTTCAAAACCCTCTCCCCTGCAGTCCCCCAGCCTCTTGGGGAGGGAGACCTGTGTTGGGGGAGGGACATCTGGGTTCCCATACTTCTTCCCCTGGCATTAGTGCCCCAGGGCATTGACGTTCCTTTCCTTCAGAAAGCAGCCCAGGCCATGCTTATGGCTAGATGGGCACTGGAAAGACCTTGCCTCTCTTTCTCCACTTTCTCCTTCCTGGCCAATCAGGTGACTTCTCACAAATGACCCTGTCGTGCCTCTGCTGGGAAGCCTTTTGAAAAATTCAAACAGGCATTGCAGCTCTTCTCATAACCCAGCCTGGGCCTGCAGCTGGCTCAGGGCCAGTCCCCTCCACTGCCAGGAACAGTGGGTTTGGGTACATGGGGACCTTTCTCAAAACTAATTTTAAAAAATATCATTAGCTCTTCTGATTACAAAAGCAACACCAGTCTCTTGCAAAAGATTCAAACTCTTCAGAAATGTATAAAGTAAAAAAATAAAATTCCTATAATCCTGTACCCCTCTCCCGCTGAACAGTTTGGGGTACATCCTTCCAGACCTTTCTCTAAACATGTGTTAACTATACTCACAGATACACATTTCCCCCACCCTCCCCACTTTGTACACACCCCGCTAGGGTTGACTCCATAGAGTTGTTTTGATGTAGGGACATTTTGACACAGAGACATTTGACTTTGGCTAAAAATAAATGATTAAACTTTCAGGTTTTTTTTTTTTAATTAACAAGTACTGTAATGGATAAAACAGATGTTGCTCCCTTAACCCTGAGCCTGTACTTGGTTCCATTCTCAGCACCTCCCTACTCATCCCTGTAGCCATTTGGGCTGCTACAGTGACTTATTTCGTGCATGTGGGATGGGCCTGAACATTACACTGGATCAAAGGCCAGTGTGTCAGTTGCCTTCCACTCTAGCCAAGGACCCCCCCTCTACCCCCAGAGAGAAGTATACTGAGCCCCTTTTCTTTCTCCCCAGGTACTACCATGGCATGGAATATGAGACGGACCTCACGCCCCTTGAAAGCCCCACACACCTCATGAAATTCCTGACAGAGAACGTGTCTGGAACCCCGGAGTACCCAGATTTGCTCAAGAAGAATAACCTGATGAGCTTGGAGGGGGCCTTGCCCACCCCTGGCAAGGCAGCTCCCCTCCCTGCAGGCCCCAGCAAGCTGGAGACCGGCTCTGTGGACAGCTACCTGTTGCCCACCAGTGATATATATGATAATGGCTCCCTCAACTCCTTGTTTGAGAGCATTCATGGGGTACCACCCACACAGCGCTGGCAGCCAGACAGCACCTTCAAAGATGACCCACAGGAGGTGAGGGCCCATCCCCATTCCCTTATAGCATAGATATGTGTGTGCATATACAGAAGGAGAGAAGATAGTGAACAGATCAGAGCTTTGGAATCCATGGGGGAAAGCATCCTAGAGCTGAGACAGGGTTGCCATGTACTATTGTCCAAGTTGTACACTGGACAACCTGCACAGCTGTAATGCGCAGCCCTGGGCTGAGGCTCCCCAGAGTGAATGTGATCATTTATTCTCTTGGGGCTGTGTTTCTCTGCAGTCAATGCTCTTCCCGGATATCCTGAAAACCTCCCCGGAACCCCCATGTCCAGAGGACTACCCCAGCCTCAAAAGGTAACTTGGTCTCCCTGGACCCCCCTGGGCAGTGGGCAGGAGGCTGCAGACAGAGCCCCACACTGTCCCCAGGACATAGCAGGCACAGTCAATGAATGAGAAGTGGGAGATGAAGGCGGATAGATAGAGGGAGAGAGAACGCTTCCCACTTCCTGTGCCTGGGCTGTGACAGGGAGCTCAGAACTTGCACCTTATCCGAAAACTGAGGTTCTTTTATCCTTAGTTGCCCCTGGTTTTGTCACCTCTCAAGGTTCTCTCTAATTTTCACTGGGCCCTCATTATTCAGCAGGATTGTGGCTCAACAAAGCCATTAAATAGAACCCCCAAATTGAGGAAACTGGGGCCCAAGGAAGTAAAGTTATTTTCCAAGGTCAGACAGCAAGTCTGTACCGTAGCCTCAGGCTTCCTGCCCCACTGCTCTCTAGGGTACTTCCTGCCTGGGAGCCCAGCCTCACTGCCCTCTCCCTCCTCCCTGCAGTGACTTTGAATACACCCTGGGCTCCCCCAAAGCCATCCACATCAAGTCAGGCGAGTCACCCATGGCCTACCTCAACAAAGGCCAGTTCTACCCCGTCACCCTGCGGACCCCAGCAGGTGGCAAAGGCCTTGCCTTGTCCTCCAACAAAGTCAAGGTGCGTTGGCGTGGAGCAGCTTCGGAAGGGGTGGAATGGGGCGAGATATACCTCCTCCTTGGGCTAGCCACGGACCCCGAGGAAAGGCTGTTTGATAACAGCCCATGGCCACAGGGTTGGGGAAACTGAGGCAAAAGGGCAGGCCACTGGACCCAGGCTCTAGAAAGAGGCCGGGAGTGACTGTGACCAACTGTGCTTGCAGAGTGTGGTGATGGTTGTCTTCGACAATGAGAAGGTCCCAGTAGAGCAGCTGCGCTTCTGGAAGCACTGGCATTCCCGGCAGCCCACTGCCAAGCAGCGGGTCCTCGACGTGGGTGAGGCCTTCTCAAGCCTCCGTTCCAGCTCTTCTCTCTCTCCCCAGCCCCACACCAATCAGGCCTTTTTCTTGCTCACCCCTGTTTCCCTACCCGGCTCTGACCTCTGTCTGCAGGTCAAACACTGTGGGGTTTGCAAGGATTTGCATCTGTTGACTAGAAGTCTTGGCCTCTCTTCTGTTTTGCTTTGGGATAAACAGGGCCCTGGGGACCCTAGCACTGTGAAATAAATAGGCCCCTGAGATGCTGGCCTGTTTGTCCCCATGAGGAGGCTGATGAAGACACAAAGGGACAAGATAAGGTGCAGGCAGCAGGTGGTTCAGAAGGCCTGAGGCACAGCACAGGATGTTCAGCTTTTGGGAGCTGGGCAGAGGAAAGGCTCTCTGTGGGTGCCACCTGGTCCCCATCCCTAGTCCTGAAACAAGTGGGAGGCACAGCCCGCCCTCAAGTCTTCAGCTTCTGGCTCCCTTACTCCCTTCCTGGCTGTGTGACCTGTGTCACCTCACCTTCCTGAGCCTCAGTTTGTTCACCTCTCAAACGGGCTGAGGCCAGCTGCCTTGCCTGCTTACAGTGCTGATTTCTGCTTTGGAGCTGTGTGCACTGGGGAACACGATACACACAGGGGACTGTTTAATGACTTGTCCGAGAGGCTGGACAGCAGAGTAGTAAGGAGCATGGGTTCAGGAGCCAGAGAGATCGGAGCTCCAGCCCCTACTCTGCGTTTTAATAAAAGCTGAGTGACCTTAGCCAAGTAACCAAATCTCTCTGAGCTTCGTTTTCCTCATATATAAACTGAATATTCAAAGCATAGTTGTGAGGATGAACTAAGGGCTTAGCATATTTTAAGTGCTGAAGAAATGGTACTTGCTAATCCTACTACTTTTGCTATTGCTCTTACTACCCCTATTACTGTTGTTATTACCATACTGCTGCTGCTGCTTCATCTGGGAGAACTCCCAAATCACAGCCATGGTGAAAAGTACAACCTCCACCCCCAATATGATGAGTCTATTTGGCAAAGCTTGGGGTTCCCTCTGGGGATTGGGGCAGATCTGCTTCTCAGGCTGGATCTGTTTTCCCATCTGTACTCCAGGGCACAGGAATCCCTTTTCCTCCCTGGATTGAAGTGTGGTTCTTGGGGGAGAGGATGTATGCCCCTGCCACGAGTGAGGCCCAGTCAAGTGGCCCCAGATCCCTTCCTTCCTGATTCTACTTCTGGTCTCCTGTGGTTTCAGCTGACTGCAAAGAAAACTTCAACACTGTGGAGCACATTGAGGAGGTGGCCTATAATGCGCTGTCCTTTGTGTGGAACGTGAATGAAGAGGCCAAGGTCAGTGCTGAGGGCAGTGGCTGGGATGGGACTGGGCTGCCCGGAAGTCCCTATTCTGGAGGAGAGGCTTTCTTACACCTAGGAGAGTGGCATTTGCTCTGACGAGTGTACCCATGGAGGAGGCAGGACGTAGTGTGGTGTGGAAGCTCAGGCTTTGGAGCCAGGCAGGCTGGGTCTGCATCCCACCTTTCCACCTGTTGGTCCAAAGTGTGACTTTGGGCCAGTGCCTTAGTCCCTCTGAGCCCCGGTTGTTTTGCCTATAAAATAGGAGTGGCATCATAGCACCAACTGGTAGGTTGTAGTGAGGAGCAGGTGAGATAAGTAACAGGTAGAGCATACACCTGGCCCAAAAGTGGCAGCTGTTGATATTACTCCAGTCCACCCATTTACTAGATGGGAAAACTGAGCCTTCTGCATGGTCACACAGCAAGCCACCGGGGGCACCCAGGTTTCCTGACTTCTTGGCCAGTGCGGAGTGTCACATGCAGGAGAAATGCGAAGGAGTCCGGTGAATGAGGGCTTGAATCCCAGTTATCTCACTTCTCTGAGCCCATAAAAATGAGAACAGTAACCTGCCTGCTAGGATTGGAGTGCAGACCCCACAAGATCATGCATGTCTACAAACCGGAGAGGCCTGAGAGACGGAGCCTCTGGTGATGTTTTCATGCCAGTAGTTAAGCCATTAAGATCCTTCCAGCTTTAGTGCTTGAGCCCAGCCGCGGGCTTGCCGTGTGCTCATGGGCCTCGCAGCGTCTTAGTTTGCTGTTTAGAGCCGGCATGGTGGAGAGGCACTAGTGTGGGAGTCGGAGCTGAGTACCTTTGGCCTGTCCCTTCTCTCCCTGGACCAGGCTTGCCTCACTCACCAGGGTCAGGTCCAGCTCATCTCAGGGGCATTTCTGGCCTGGAGAGGCTGGGGAGCTAACTCCTGCCTCTCTGCCTGCCTCCAGGGATGGCCAAGCCGCCTGGAGAAGATGGAGGTGCAGGAGCTCAGAAAACACAAAGGGAGCACAAAGGCAGGGATTATTATTATTCAGACAGGCACCGACTGGAGGAGGAGCTGAGGCCTCGGGTTCAGGCAGGTGGGGAGTTTCATGGGAAGGGAGAAATGGGTTTCGGTGGGGATTTTCTCACAGCCTCTTAAGCCCCCAGGCTTGGGTCTTTCTCAGGTGCGAGCTGGGCGGGGGCTGCATGAGGGCAGAGCTGGCTGAGGGGGAGGTATGTGTGGCATGTGCCTGGGGGCCTGGTCCGCACAGCCAGGGAAAGAAGGGGGTCTGCTCAGACACACCCCGCTACGTCCTGTTTGGGTCGGGGTCATTTCCAAAGGAAATGTTCCAAAGACCAGGGGCCAGCCTGCGGTGCAGGGGCCGGGGTGCCTATGGAGCCCCAGAGAAGGACAATCACCAGGTGATCTTGCCAGGGTTTGCCCAGCTGAGACCGACCCCAGGTGACCATCAGTTGAGCACAGGCTTTGGGATGAGACTTGCAGCTGTCCCTCTCATGTCAATAGTCACAACATATCAAGCATATACCCCCCGACAGCCTCACAAGGTAGGTTTCATTATCCTCATTCTGCAGAGAAGGAAACTGAGGCTCAGTGAGGTGAAAGGATTTGTCTGAAGCCACATATAGCTAGTGAACAGCAGAGCCCAGCTTCCTGCGGCAGGTGGGGGCGGCCCCACCACCCGGCTCACTTTGTGATGCCTCACACCTGACTCCCTGGGGGAACAGCAGCAATTATGGCCCTGCGCAGAGCTTCTGTTTCCCCGACTGTAAGATGGGGTGACTAGGACGCTCCCTTGCTGTATGTGGGGTGGCATCAAATCAGCGGGAAGAACCTCTCACTAGAGAGAGGGTCCTGCTGTGGCTGGAGTGGGTGGCGGGGGTGGAGAGGGGCTGTGTCTCTGGGCCAGCAGGAAAGTAGTCTCCCTGTGCTGGGGACAGGGGACTCAGCCCTTTTCCACCTCCTTGTCCTGAGTTGCAGAAAAATGAGGCTCTGGATCTTAAGCTCCTACAGGACTCTTGACCCCCCCCCCAGTCTCCACCCCTTGGGCTGCCCTTGGCAGTCTAGCAGAAACTGTACCAACAGAGGTGAAAAGCCTGGGCTGTGAGTCTGGGTTCAAACCCCTGCTGCACCACACACTGCCCGTGTCACCTCGGGCAAGTTGCCCCACCTGTCTGAGCATCAGCTCCCCATCTGTGAAAGAGGAGTGCTGATGTTTGCCTTCTAGGGGCCCAGTGAGGCTTAAGGGTGAGCAGCAGGCACACCGAACGCTAGAAAAACAGAATCACTGTGGGACGGTGGAGCTGGGCACCTGGGCAGGCCACTTACCCAGCGGCCCCCTCTGTCTCCAGGTGTTCATCGGCATAAACTGTCTGAGCACAGACTTTTCCTCACAAAAGGGGGTGAAGGGTGTCCCCCTGAACCTGCAGATTGACACCTATGACTGTGGCTCGGGCACTGAGCGCCTGGTGCACCGCGCTGTCTGCCAGATCAAGATCTTCTGTGACAAGGTGACTGGACCGGGCAGACCCTCTGCTGGGTCCCGGGGAGGTAGAAGGGCCAAGCCCTGACCGGTGCATCCTCCTAGCCTCTCTGGGTTGTCTGTCTCTCTCTGTTTTTCTATCCCTTCTCCTCCTCCTTCTCTGTCTCCTCCTCCACCCCCACTCCTCCAGCTCTCTGAGTTTCTTCTTTTCTGTCTTCTGTCTGTCTGCCTCTCTCATGGTCTGTACTGACCTCAGGCAAGCAGGGCCAGGCCCCACTGGCCAGGCTGGGCCAGGTAAGTGCTGGTACCTTCCCATTTCCTGGTCTTGTTCTGGAAAAAAGAAGGACCAGAAGCCTGGCCCACATTTAAGATGCAAAGCAGCAGCTGTGAAAGTAGCTCGCCCCTCCCAGGCCCTCGGTGACCCTCCCTCCTTCTCCCCTGCAGGGAGCTGAGAGGAAGATGCGCGATGACGAGCGGAAGCAGTTCCGGAGGAAGGTCAAGTGCCCTGACTCCAGTAACAGTGGTCAGTGGGGATCCAGGGCCGGGGTGGGTTGGTGTGGCGTGAAGGGGAGAAGGAGACCAGAGGTGGGAGGGACCTGAGTGGAACGACCTGGGGGCACATGGGCTTCCTTCTCCCATCAGGCGTCAAAGGCTGCCTGCTGTCGGGCTTCAGGGGCAATGAGACGACGTACCTTCGGCCAGAGACTGACCTGGAGACGCCACCCGTGCTGTTCATCCCCAACGTGCACTTCTCCAGCCTGCAGCGCTCTGGAGGGGTGAGGCCAGGGCTGGGGTCTCGGGGAGGGGTCGAGAGAGGGTCCCGGCTCCTGGGTGGGGCCTGCCTTAGCGCAGACCAGTGGGGAGCAGCCTGCCAACTCAGCCAGTTTCAAGACCTTTATTGAATCACAGGGGTTTAAACATGTATTTATGGTCCTATAGCGTCAGTGACCTATTGTACTGAAGAGAAGAATGTTATGAAGAAACAGATTTCGTAACCATTAAAATGTTCGTGCTTAGGGCACACAAAGAGGAGGCTTCTGATATCTGACCCCAGATTTGACTGCAGCCACATGGAATTCTCATGGCAGCACTTGTGGTGCTCACCGTGTGCCAGGTGTGGCTCTGAGCGCTTCCCAGGCATCACCTTCCTTACCCTTCTCCACAGCCCTGTGAAGTCAATAATACTGTCTCCCTGGATCCGTGGGGTAGAAATGGAGGCGCTGAGAAGTTCAGAAACCTCCTGAGATTGCATAGCTAGTGAGTGGCAGAGCCAGGATCTGGACTGAGGCACCTGTTCAGAATCCACACCTTTCCCCACTAGCTGCTCCGCCTCTCAAGCAGCCGGGACTGAGCGCCTGGCAGCCAGGAGTGGGCTGGGTTCCCTGTGACAGCTGTCCTTGAGAGACTGCACCTACCCCCTTTTCCAGGCACGGTCCCACAGCAATTCAGTGGCAGGGTCAAGACCCCAGAGCCTGTCTCCCAGCGCGCTTCCTCTGGAGAGTCTGAGCACTTCCTTCCTTTAGGGGTACAGCTCCGCACTGTTTCCTCAGGAATATTTACACAAATGGACCTCGGGGTACAAGGCATGTTTAGTGTATTGACTTAGGACAGGGAGGCAGACAGTGGCGCTGAGAAGAGCAGCCAGTGCTGACAGAGCTTGGCACAGGCGCAGAGCACTGCCTGTGTCCCTCCTCTCTCTGCCGCCTTGGGAGCAGCCCTGTGGCCCCACAGCACGGGCGGCCGTGTGAACCTGTTCTCTCTTGACTCCTCACTCTCTCACCAACTAGAGGCCCTGAGTAAGGAGATGACCACTCAGGGTGAAGGCCCCTGTGGCTAGGTTGACAGTCAACCTGTGGGGGATGAGGGCAGGCCCGTCTCCACACCTGGGAGCCTGGGAGAGGGGAAGCCCGGGGCAATACCAACAGAGAGCCTGAGTTTGAACCCCGACTCTGCCTCCTGCCGTGTGTGTCACCTCTAGAGGCTCTCTGCTGTCTCTAGGCCTCGGCTTCTTACCTCACGAGACTGGGTGACGCCTGCCCCAGACCGACAGTGCCAGGTACACTGTAGGGTCCAAGAAGAGGGGCCTGTGGCCAGGCCTAGTGGCCCACACCTGGAATCCCAGCTACTTGGGAGGCTGAGGTGGCGGGATTGCTTCAGCCCAGGAGGTCGAGGCTGCAGCGAGCTGTGATGGGGGACGGCACTCCAGCCTGGGAGACTTCCCTCCAGCAAAAAAAAAGCCTCTTCGCGTCGCCCCCTTGGCCCTCAGCTCCAACTGCCTAGAGACCGGCCACAGGACCATCTGCAGTGCCCGGCCCTTCGGGGCATGCTGGGGCCCAGGTGGGGCTCAGGGCGGCTCTGCTCTGACAACACGGCTTTAGCACCTCCTGTGTGTTCATTGAGTCCCTGACCCGTCCAGCGTGGGCTGGGTGATTCCACTCAATAGCTCAGGTCACCTAAGGGCACTTGTCTGAGCAGAATGTGCTAGAAAGGCACTGTAACAGTATTCTCCCCACCTCCCACCAAAAATATTCCTCCCAGAGAGCCTCCAGCAGCCAGGGGCCCCTCTCGTCTTCTTGTGTGTGATGGAAAATGTCTTTTTCTCTTCATTGCAGGCTGCCCCCTCGGCAGGACCCAGCAGTTCCAACAGGTATGGAAGCAGCAACCACACGCCTCCCTCCACACCCGTGTCCCCTCCACACCCGTGCCCCCTCCACACCCGTGCCCCCTCCACACCCGTGCCCCCTCCACACCTGTGCCTCCTCCACACCCGTGCCCCCTCCACACCTGTGCCCTCTGTACCATGCCCACTGTACCATGCCCATTGCCCCTAGCCTACTTTTCTCCCTGTTCCTTGTAAGCTAGGGCGTGGGGCCAGAGGAGGAAGCCACAAGCTTCCTACCCCAGCTCCCAAGCTAGATCCATGCTCCTTTCTCACTGAAACTGCCGGGGTTTTTATGGGTTTGTTTTATGTGAAAAGTTGGCGAATCTCTGGCGAGACACCCGCTTGTAAAAAAGGGAAAGGAAAAGAGTCTGTGGTGGTGCAGATTCAGAGAGAAGAGGGAAGCTGTACTGGAGGCTTAGGGGATGAAAACCCTCCATCTCCTTCCCCAACACACACCCACTGGGGGGCCTAGCTGGGGCCTAGGAAGGGCCTTCGTGTCCTTCCTTCTGTCAGCCACAGCCTTAGTGCCCTGAGCAGTCCCTTCGCCTCTCTGAGCCTCAGCCTACACATTTGTCAGATGAGGAAGAGGAGGGTGGCATGGATGTGGAATCTTCGTAAGTGGGAAAGCGCTTTATGAAGATCATTTGTTGTTATGATCAGTTTCTTCCCTATGAACAAAATGTACTTTTCAGATGGTGCTTTCACCCCAAATTGTGTCACTTGTCACCTCACAACAGCCTGAGAGTTAGGCAAGCAGGGTTATTGCCCTATTTTATGGATGAGGAAACTGAGGCTCAGAGAAGTGAAGTGCCTTCTAGTCACATAGCTGTTAAGTCACGGCAGCAGGACTGGAACCCAAGTCTGTCTTATTCCAAAGTCCACAGTCCTCCCATCCCCACTGCCTCACATCTGACCTGATTTCTTTTAAAAAGGAATGGTGATGATGACGATGAGTCCACATTTATTGAGGCCCTACTGTGCATCGCAGTGTTCTAAGAGCAGTGTGCACGGTCTCCTGTGGCCTCACACCACTCTGTGAAGTATTGCTGTCATTGCTTTCTCATCACCCCATTTTATAGATGCACCCAGGTCACACAGCTAGTGCGTGGCAGGGCTGGGATGTGAACCCAGGCAGTCCAGCTCCAGACCTGCTGCTTTATCCCCACTGTCCCTCTGCTTTGCGTCCACCCTTGTGTTTTCTTCCCCATTTCTAGGGCCCCTGGAGGCCCAGCAAGGTCTTTCAGCCTCTAGGGGCCCCCGAGTTCCTCACAAGCTCCCCCACTCCCATCCCCACAGGCTGCCTCTGAAGCGTACCTGCTCGCCCTTCGCTGAGGAGTTTGAGCCTCTGCCCTCCAAGCAGGCCAAGGAAGACGACCTTCAGAGAGGTGACGCCCGCCCTCCACATTTACTCACCGAGCCCACCCCAGCTTCCGCATCCCTCATGGCGTCCTGGAGAGGGCACGGGGAGCTGCCTTACCCCTTGGAGCTAGGTTTAGGTCAAGACTTGGGGGTGGGGGTAAGGAGGGCACCTCAGGCCTCTTGGAGAGACCACCACAGGACTGGTGGCTTCTGTCTCCTGAACTCGTGTGGACGTGGGCACCCTGGGCAGCTGGCACAGTCAACAGGCTCAGTATGCTGGGCGAGTCCCCCTCCCCCACTTTTTCTAACGGGGAGTGGGAGAAGGGTGGGGTTTTGATGTCTGGCTTTCTGGCTTTGACCCTCTAAATCTGTGACTTCTCGGGGTGGGGAACAAGCCCAAACCCCTTGGAGGCTGTAGCTGACCATCAGAAAGAACCAACTGGCAGCTAAGCTCAAAAGCTTCCAGCAGCCATGAATCGAGCTATGCGTGGCACCTCGTGTTTCCAGACACCGCCATCAGTTCCCACAATGGCTCTGTGAAACAGCAGACAGAGCCTCCATTTCACAAACACATAAAATGAGACTCCGTGATGTTAAAATCACGTTTGCAAGGTCCCCTGGCTGGCAGGCAGGAGAGTAGCGGTTCAGACGCCCTCCCATCAGCACAGCTTAAGAAGATACGTGGGAATCTGCAGAGCTGGCCGAAGGGCCTCCCAGCTGGGCACAGCCCCTCAGCAGAAGTCAGTCTTCAAGTAATGTTTTCAGACTCCCCAGCCCCTGCTCACATTCTCTTCCTTGCACTCGTCAAGCTGCCCCTTTCTTTTCAGTTCTGTTGTACGTGCGGAGGGAGACTGAGGAGGTGTTTGACGCCCTCATGTTGAAGACCCCAGACCTGAAGGGGCTGAGGAATGCGGTAAGCTGCCTGTGGACCCCGCCCACCATGGCAGACCCCCTCTAGGCTCCTGTCTCCACTCCTCACCATGCAGTTCTGATTTCCCACAGGAGGGAACCTTGGCTTGCCGGTGGCCTGCCCGTCCCACCCTGTTCAGGGGGCCTGAGGGGCCCTGCCGGTGGGGGTGTGCCTCCGCGATGTTATCTCCCAGTCAGAACCCTGACTGCACCCTGGGAATCGCACACACCATAAATCCTCCTTAATCTGATGCCTGCTGTCTGACAGGCCAGGGTTTTTTGTTGGCTTTGTAAACCTGTTTCTGTTTTAATGGGAATGGAACCCAAAAAGGCCAGGCCCCAGAGATGCTGTCTTTCTTTCCCAGGGGGCCTCATTCCGCCTGCTTGTGGTTGGCTGGGGGCCACTGGCTGGGGTGGCTGAAGGCAATGTCTGTGCAAGGAGACCTTCCCCAGCCCCCTAAACCACCAGAGAGTGGGCAAAACAGTCCAGTCCTGAATAAAACCCATAGCCAGCTTTGTGGCTCCACCAAAAACTAAGCAAACAGCCTCCACCAGGGCCAGCTGTGCCTGAAGGTAGAACCACTCAGAAAAGCCAGATGGTGTCAAGATTTCAGGCTGGCAGAGTAAAAATGGCATCAAATAGTAACACTAGCTGACCTTTATTGAAGGCCCACTATGTGCCAGGCAGTTGGTCAGACATGCTGCCTGTGCTGGCTCATCATGTGCCCTTAACAACCCTGAAAAGTGGGTACTATTCGTATCTCCTCATTTCCTGAGAATACAGCCTCCGAGAGGTCGGGTGACTTGCCAGGGTTCCTCAGCTCCAGGTGACAGAGCCGGGATGCCAGCCCAGGCTCTCCTCACTGCTCCGCTGCGTGCTCTTTACGCATCGTCAGCCCTGCTTGGCATCAGCCCCAGGAAGTTGGGCTCACAAAGACCATTAATGTCACCTAAATATAGATTCAGAGGCTTTGGACAATACCTTAAAGGGTCAGCTCCCCATCTAGTGCCTGCGCTCCCTCTCTCCAGCAGCGCTGCCAAGCTGGTGCCCACTTCTGACCTGTGTACTTCTAGGAATGGAGAGTTCACTACCTAGGGGCAGCCATAGTGTCTTTGTCCAATTTGTGGTGAGACAGTTCCTGAGTTCTTCCTTAGATTGACTTGAGATCTTCTTCCTGGTAGCTTTCAGTCACATCATCATGAAAAGAAATAGTAGTCTAAGAACTTTTCTTGCCAGGAGGAATCTCTGTCAGGGCAGAGAATAACTGAGAAGTTGAACCCGATCCTTTTTCTAAAATGCCAGAGAGGATGACCTGTACCTGAAACCCAGGACCTGAGGTTTGCTGCAGCCTCTAGGCAGCTGGTACTAATCAACACCGATGTCTTACAGAGCTGTTACCCTGGCACAGGCGCTGGGCTGAGCCCTTTACGTATTGTCTCAGTTCATGTGCAGAACTACCCTGTGTGTACATTCTATTACTATGCCCATTTTACAAGTGAGGAAACCGAGGCTCAGAGAAGTAACAGTGACCTGTCCAAAGTTCTGCATGTTCAGGTGGCTCAGCTGGGACCAGACTGGATCTGCCTGCCCCAGAGGAAAGTTCAGAAGCTCTGGGGAGACAGCCTGATGCTGGCTGTGTCATCTCAGGCAGGTCACTCAACAAGCCTCTGACCCACAGTCTCCTCATGCAGGGAACTAAGTTCCAACATTTTCGGATGTGATGGAGTCAGTTAACCTGGGGTCTAGGCCTTGGGCGCATGGCTTATCCTGTTCGAGCTCCGCATGCTCGCCCATCAAATGGGGTTAATAATTCCAGCCTAGATGGGGGAGATGTCTGGGCTTTCCCCTGTCACAGCAGGGCAAGAAGCATCCTCATTGCTCTGCTTCTAAAAAAAAACGACACTGACCGCTTATTCAGGTCTCAGTACGTGCCAGGAGCTGTCCTAAGTGTTTAATGTGGATCAATCCACTTAATTCTTCCAGCAACCCTCTGAGGTGGGCACTGTTTCTGTGTCCACAGGTAGCTTGCACGAGGCCGGCCAGCTGGTACCTGGGTGCACCTGCAGCACTAGGACAGTTTCAGTGTCTGATGGGCGAGTTCAGGGCAGTGATAGATGCTCTTCAGGCTATTTTTCAGCCACTAAAAATGCTGCTTGACAACTGTTTGTTGTGATATAGGAAGGCTTATAATAGGATGATAAGTAAAAAGATATATAAAACCAGGTGGAGCCTAGAAACATTTATACACATAACCGTACACATGACCAAAAGATGGGAAGACGCACACTCAGTGTCTGTCTCTGAGAAACAGGATTATAGATGGTTGTAATTTTCTTCTTCATATTTGTCCACAATATGCATATATTTTACTTTTGTAATCAGGAAGTAAAAAAAGTGATGGCATAAAAGACTTGTCTAAATCTAGCGTGGGCAGCAGGCAATGAATCACCTGTCTTTTCCTTCCAGATCTCTGAGAAGTATGGGTTCCCTGAAGAGAACATTTACAAAGTCTACAAGAAATGCAAGCGAGGGTGAGTGCCTAGTTCACCCTCCCCCAGCTGGTTGCTCAGTGCTGAGCAATGTTTGTACTTGGCCTTTGTGGAGGGGCTGAGGGGCTGTGGAGTTGGGGTGGACAGTCCCCCAGCCAGGCCAGGGCCACTGGTCACCTCTCCATCTGCAGAGACAAGACATGGGTCACAATTGGGAAGGATGGGAGTGGGAGACAAGTGGAAGGGTCTTTACATATGATCTCCTGTGTGGGGTGGAGGGAGAGTGGAGGGTCATGTGTCAGAAGACCCAGGTTCAAGGCCACTGGGAAATCAAGCCATTTGATTATAATGATTGTAGTGACCACCATCCACTTGACCACTCACTATGTGTCAGACACCAGGCTGAACACACCCCACTTAACCCTCACAGCCACACTAAGAGTCCTCATTTGACAGATAAGGAAACTGAGGCTCAGAGGTAATAAGCAGTGTTCAGGGGCAGGAGAAGTAGATCAAAGGCATGAGGCAGGCAGGCCCAACAAAGTTGCTACTAATAGAGCCGTAGGCAGGAAGGGAGTGGCTGGTGATGAGTCTGGAAAAGGAATTGTGATTGGGAGTCATTTTGAGGGAATCCAGCCAGGGATGCTCCACAGGCCCCCTCCACCTTTGCTAGCCAGACTAGGCCAGGAGTAAAGCTGTACCCTCTAGGGGCAGGCAGTGCCTGGCTGCCTACCGTGGGCTCCTGAGGACCACGGTACCTTTGTTGTCTGCTCAGAAGATCCCTTGGGAAAGGGAGGTAGGGTCACATGGTAACTGTCCTCCAGACACCTGTCCCCTGGTCAGAGTCCGTGAGCCTGGCCTCTGCAGCCCTTCCTGAGTAGGTGACTTCACCAGCCTGGCATAGGACCCCCAGACAGTGAGGAATTGTCACTGCTATTGCCAGCCCAGAGGCCCCAGAACCAGAGCCCTGGGAAATGCACTCCCAGCCCCTCTGCGCACAGCTCCAATCTGATCCTCTTGCTGTGGATAGTCTAACTCCAGCGACATTTGCTAGTAGCACCTTGGAGGTGCTCAGCCGCTTGCCCCGTGGCTATTGCATGTGGATCTTCCTTTTTTTTTTTTTTTTTTTTTTTTTGAGACGGAGTCTGGCTCTATCGCCCAGGCTGGAGTGCAGTGGCCGGATCTCAGCTCACTGCAAGCTCCGCCTCCCGGGTTTACGCCATTCTCCTGCCTCAGCCTCCCGTGTAGCTGGGACTACAGGAGCCCGCCACCTCGCCCGGCTAGTTTTTTGTATTTTTTAGTAGAGACGGGGTTTCACCGTGTTAGCCAGGATGGTCTTGATCTCCTGACCTCGTGATCCACGCATCTCGGCCTCCCAAAGTGCTGGGATTACAGGCTTGAGCCACCGCGCCCGGCCTGGATCTTCCTTTTTAGAAGACTTTGCAAAGTGAGGCAGGTTTTATACTCAAGCTGAGTCCCCATCTCATCAGGCCTAGGGGCCTGGCCGCCTTCCTCACAGGCCCAGCCCTGCCTTCCTTCCTCTTCCTTGGTTCCTACCTAGCCTTCCATAGAAGGCTGAGCATGGGGCAAGGTGTCCATCCCTGCAGCCCCTGGGAAGGGTTTTTTTTTTTTTTTTTTTACTTTTAGTTGCATACATGTCTAGTTTTTTGTGTGTCTTTTTTTCCAAGTTTCGGTTTCCAACTGAGTCTCACATGATCTGTAGAGTGAAATCCACTTCATGGCGAAGGGCAGGCTCTGCTTTGCCCAGACAAGCCCAGCCACACTCTCCCCTCAGCACTGGTGACCACGCCCCCTGGCTCTAGCCCCACCTGTGGCAGGCCTCCCTTACCAATCCCACTCCAGGCCAGGCTGTGTGATTGCGTAGGGGGGGTAGGAGGGTGGGGTGTGCATACAAGGATGTTTCCCAGCCCCACTGACTGAGTTGCCAGAGGCTTCCCCTTAAGCCCCAGCCAGCTATTGAAATCATAATTCTAAAACTTCCCATTCATGGGGCACTTCCTACACACCAGGCACTGGGCTGCGTCCCTCCCGAGCATCACTCACGGACCCTTTGAGCTGGGTATGATTATCTCCGCTTGTACGTATGGGGAAGCTGAGGTCTGCAGTAGTTACCAGGTCATGAGTTAGGAACTGGCAGAAGCATCCCCGACTTCTAAAGCCTGTACAGGCATCCACTCTATTATCCTGCCTCCTGCTTGTTCCTCTAACCGCTAAGCAATGTGCAAATAAAGGATGCAGCCAGGCTGGCCAGTTTATTTGTCCAGCACCATAGCCCAGGGCATCACTCGGCAGCCCTTCAGAGGCACCCCACACACCCCCACGGCCATGAAAACCCCAGCCCCAGGACTGTCTGAAATGTCTGAATGACAGTGTCCCCAAAATACCTCTTAGGAGAGGAGAGTCCAGGCTCATCTTCTGCCTCCCTCCAAGTCCCCATGTGAGAAACAGGAAATTCTGATCAAAGGCCTGGTTTATTTTCATGAAACCCTCCCGAAAGTCCTCTGGACGAAGGTGGATAGAATCAGCTTTACAGGCACCACAGTGTATTTACATTGTTTTTGCTGGCAGCTGGCCAGGGGTTTAATGTGACCCAGGACTGAAGACAGCTAGAAGGTGGAGAATAAGAAGAGGCCCACATTTGGTGACAGTGATTCTGCCTCTCAGGGGCCTGTTGTCACTGACTTATGAGAGGAGGGGTCTGTGAGCCCATCTGGAAACCCTCTTGTGCAGGTGTGGGCAGGTGTAGCTTGGCAGGTGTGAGCAGGTGTGAGTTCAGGGTGCTGGGAGGCTCTGCTGGGGAGTGGGAGGGATCCAGCCTTCCAGCTGGTGCACATCAGGTACTTCACAGTGCCTGGCACCTAGAAGCACCCAATAAATGGCAAGCAAAACCACCCTGATTTTGACAAAGCGCCCTCCCCTCTGCCCAGTTCTGGTCTCCCTGGTCTGTTTCCGACCTCCAGTGCCCAAAGAGCCCTCTGTGAAACGAAGGAACTCCAGGCAGGACCCAAGAAAGGGGAGCCTGTGATTACACACTGGCAGTCAGCACTCAAACCACTGAGAGCACAAGCATGGATCTCCTTCCTGAAAGTGGCAGGGAGAGAAAACTGGATGTGGGCCATGCCTTTGGGTCGGGGGTCCTCGTGCCTGCCGCTCCTGCTCCACCTCAAAGAACTCTCCCATAGCCCTGGATTTTGCCCTCCTTCTATCCACTGCTTCCGAACTTGTACTTATAGGGCTTTGTTTCCTTCTAACAATGATACAGTAGAAAGAGACAAAGGTTCAAATCCTAGCCCTGCCATCTAGGAAATGTGTGACCTTAGACAAATAACTGTTTCTTTGAACCTCAGCTTCCCCATCTATGAACTGGGGTAATATAAGGATTCATCCTCCCAGCCTCTACTAGATTCAGAACTCCTGGAAGGCAGGAACTAGGTCTAATTCATCTCCATATGGTCCTTGTTTTTGAGCAAGGTCCTGCACATGGAAAGGCCTCAGTGAATATAGGGGATGAATGGGAAGATGAAGGCCAGGTGGGCAGGTGGATGGAGGATGGTGGATGGGTGAGTGTGTGGGTAGATGGTGCGTGAGTGGGTGGATGGGTGAATAGATGCCAGATAGGTGTGTGTGGGTGCATAGTAGAGGGTAGATGGGGATGTGAGTGGGTGGGTGCATGGCAGATGGAGGTGTGTATGGGTGGGTAGATGGTGGGTAGGGGTGTGGCTGGGTGGGTGGATGATGGATGGGGGCTATATGTGAATGGATGGTGGATGGTGAATGTGTGGGTGGATATAGCCAACTCCATTACATGCTCAGAAGCAGGGAAGGGGCAAAGAGAAGACTGATGTGATCAGCTCAAGTCACATCTTGGTGGGTCCTTCATCAGGAGCAGTTCCTAGAGGGCTGCTCTTTGGCATAAACAGTGGCTCTGACTCCCTGCAGGGGCCCACAGCCATGAACGTTGTGTCTCTCTCAGGTTGACCTAGATCCTTCCCTGGAGAATATGGGGAGAGAGTGGGCCTAGCCCCTCAAGTCTATCGGACAATCCTCCTGAGATTTCAACTTCCTGGGAATGGAACTGGGAGGGGCTTGTGTGGCAGCTGCCTCAGGCTCAGGCAGGTATGCCTGAGTGACACATCCAGGCCTCTTGTTGAACCCAAACCACCACCCCTCCTGGACTTGAACTCACACTTCACGTCTGAGTCCTCAATATGGTGACTAAGGGAGCACTGCATCTCCCCCAGATCTACACACTAGTTGCTTGAGTGTCCATCCTCGGGTGCACCAGGACAGAGGCAATCTGGTGCAGTAGCTGTGAGCATGGGGGCCAGTAGGCCTGGGTTGAGTTGTGGCTCGGCCACTGGGCATTGTGCAGCAAAGGAGACTGTGACTCCCCAACCTTGCGGGGTTGTTGTGAGGATCAGAGGGAAAGTTTGTGAGGTGCCTAAAATGTGGCAGGTACCCACTGGGTATGACCCGTCACTCAGAAGGCCTGAAAACAGGGCGCCTGCTGTGTTCCAACCACATCCCCTCTTCCCTTCCAGAATCTTAGTCAACATGGACAACAACATCATTCAGCATTACAGCAACCACGTCGCCTTCCTGCTGGACATGGGGGAGCTGGATGGCAAAATTCAGATCATCCTTAAGGAGCTGTAAGGCCTCTTGAGCATCCAAACCCTCACAACCTGCAAGGGGCCAGCAGGGACGTGGCCCCATGCCACACACAACCTCTCCACATGCCTCAGCGCTGTTACTTGAATGCCTTCCCTGAGGGAAGAGGCCCTTGAGTCGCAGACCCATAGACGTCAGGGCCAGGGAGAGACCTGGGGGATTCCCTGGCCTGAACCCCCATGGCATGCTTGAATCTGCTCCCTGAACTTCCTGCCAGTGCCTCCTGTAGCCCAAAACAATGTCACTGTGGTTACTACCTACCCAGAAGACTGTTCCCTCCTCCCAAGACCCTGTCTGCAGTGGCGCTCCTGCAGGCTGCCCGTTAAGATGGTGGCGGCACACGCTCCCTCCCGCAGCATCACGCCAGCTGGTGCGGCTCCCACTCTCCGTCTTCAACTTCAGACAAAGGATTTCTCACCCTTTGGTCAGTTAACTTGAAAACTCTTGATTTTCAGTGCAAATGACTTAAAAGACACTATAGTGGAGTCTCTTTCTCAGACTTCCTCAACGCAAGATGTAAATAGCACCAACGACTGACTGGAACAAAGTGACCGCTGTGTAAAACTACTGCCTTGCCACTTACTGTTGTATACATTTCTTATTTACGATTTTCATTTATGTTATATATATATAAATATATTGTACATATATGCAACATTTTATATTTTTCATGGATATGTTTTTATCATTTCAAAAAATGTGTATTTCACATTTCTTGGGCTTTTTTTTTAGCTGTTATTCAGTGATGCATTTTGTATACTCACGTGTATTTAGTAATAAAAATCTACCTATGTGTTACGTCACATTACTTCACATGCTGCACTCGTTCCTTTTGGGAGAGTCTGTTGGGAAGAGAGGGCCACAGTGGTCGGGGTCTTGCTCCTCTTTCTCCCTTCGCTCTGGCTCTGTGCTGACAGCCGGTTGTCTCGGACTTGAAGGATGCGGGGACGTGCAGGGCACCAGTGGAGCAGAGGCGCCGCCTCTGGGAGGCAGCAGATTCCTGATGCCCAGATGTTTGTCTTTGAATGTTACAACCTCAGGATCATTGACTCTGAAGAGAAAGTCCTGGTAAGGGTGCAGAATGAGCTTGAAGAGGACCTCACAGCTGGGGCCAGCAGGCAGCACCCAAGGCTGGGAGCCACATGACCTGAGTCTTGTGCCAGCTCTGCCCCTATTCTCTAGGCCAAGCCACTTTCCCCAGAGCCAGCTCCTACAGCTCACAGAAGCAATCGCACACGTCTTCCAAACTCTGCAGCAGTGTGGTCATGTTGGCACACTGAAATCAGCCATGGTGACAGTCAGAGATTGACAAATGCTACAAGTCAAGGCCTTTATTTTCCTTAGAGAACAAATCACAGATTCAGGCTTGCTTTCTTTTATCTTTTTTTTTTTTTTTTTTTTTCTTGAGATGGAGCCTCACTCTGTTACCCAGGCTGGAGTGCAGTGGCGTGATCTTTGCTCACTGCAACCTCCGCCTCCTGGGTTCAAGCAATTCTCCTGCCTCAGCTTCCCGAGTAGCTGGGACTACAGGTGCCCACCATCACGCTTGGCTAATTTTTGTATTTTTAGTAGAGACAGGGTTTCACCATATTGGCCAGGCTGGTCTCGAACTCCTAACCTTGTAATCCACCCGCCTTGGCCTCCCAAAGTGCTGGGATTACAGGCATGAGCCACCGTGAACAGCCAGTTTTTGTCTCTTAGTTCAATTCCTTCATTGCCTCATTTGGCTTTTTTAAGCTGCCAAGTTGAAGTGTGTCTTTCTTCCTTTGGGAGAGCAGACTTTCCAGCCACTGCTACCTGTAGCCCTCAGTTTCTCTGGCTATGAAGTGCAGGACATGATCTCCGTTGTTTGTTTGTAATTATCATCTTCAGAGCCTCAGGACTCACTGGTGGGTCTCTAAGGTCACTACAAAGTGAGGAAGGGGCTGCAGCAGGCCCTGTGTATCCTCCCCCACCAACTCCATCACTGCAGCTCTGCTTCTCCCCATTTAAATATTAGGATTTCTTGTAAACGTTTGTCTGAATAAAACTTTTTTTTAAAGAAGTGTGAAAACCATGATGCCTCTAAGAACCTTCCAGCACTGACCGAGTCTGTGGTCCTAATTCCGAAGCCCCTACCTAGGGTCAAGGCTACGGGCAGGTGAGTCTCTAGCCTAAGGCACAAAAATGAAGGGGTGCCCAAAAGCTCAATAATCAAGATAAATAAGTTTAATGCAATATTTTTAAAATTAAGGCAAAAAAAATGCATGGTGAAAAAAAATCACAGTTTTAAAGACAGGATTCGTATTACTGATGTTTCCTTTTGCCTTGGGTTCCCATTAGGCTTGCCTGCCACTGTGGGAGGGACCCAGTGGGGTGCCCAGAGTTGCTCTGCCCAGGCCAGGCCTCACTGTGGCTGTGGCGCCCCCGTGATGTCAGAATGAGGTGATGCGTGGAGGTTAAATGACAGAGGAGTGTGGAACCACAGCCACGCTGTAGGTGCTCCGTGAGTATCAAGTCCCCACCTCCTGTCCTTCCCAGCTCCCCTCCCAGAGCCAGTCGGGAAGCTGGAAGTGTCGCTGCTCAACCTTCACCTATCACTGGAATCACCTGGGTGGCTTTTACCCCCTCCTGCTTCCCCACTGCCCAGACCCCACCCTGGAGGAGTTAAATCAGCATTTGTGGGTAGGCCCCAGGCCTCAGTACTTTTTAAAGTCCCCGGGTGGTTACAGTGTGCAGTCAAGGCTGAGAACCACTTCTCTGGAGAGACCACAGACGTACAGGCCTTGGAGCCTTTGTAACCTCTCAGTATCTGGCGGGGTGAATGCAGAGAGAGACTTACAGCATCAGTCAAGTCTGCTGGGAGATGAGGGAAGGAACCTGGCAGCTCCCCACCCACCGCGCACCTGTGCAGCCTCCACCAAAACCACCAGGGCACATTTCTTTTTCCCTCCACATAGAGACAAAGGCTATCAGGCCTAGACAGGCCATGTGGACTCCATGGAGGGGCCTGCAAGCCTTGAGAAAATTCAGTCCCACTGGCAAAGGAAGTCAGGGAAAAGCACAGCCCCTGGGCCCGGCCACTGCCATTCCAAGATGACCTCCCACTCCAAAGAAGAAAAAGGTCTAAAAGGAGTAAAGAGAGGCCTTTCCAAATAGGTGGTCACTTTAGAAAGAAAGCTGTGGACTGGTGGAAAAAGCATCACCTGCCTGCAGGTAGCTTTCGCCCAGTAGACACACTGTGAGTGAGTGAGTGAGTGAGTGAGGTGAGAAAGGGACAAATGAGAAAGGCAGGAGTGAGGGAATGAATGAATGCGTAAATGAATGAAGGAATGACACAGGGAAGGGTGGGGCTTCCAGGCTTGGCCACCTTCAGGGTGGACTGCTCCTCCTTGGAGTCTGCACCTCAGGAGTCCCTTCAGTCTGTGGCAGGGAGTCGTCCTGGAAGCCAGCCTGGATGGGTGCGTGGGGAGGCAGCCTGGGGGCTCTGTTCACTCCTCCCTTCTGCTCAGGAACCCACTGGAGTCCGTGGGGCTGGGGTGCAGTCTCCAGGGAGCAACGTCTCCAGCTCAAGACAAAGGCAATGGCGGCAGTCTGGCTAGCACGCCAGGCCAGAGTGGTAGAGCCAGCCCCCAAGTTGTCAGCTGCCACGCACATGATCAGTCTCCTCCGGAGGAATGTCCTGGGGAAGCTGGGCGGGACGGGCTGATGGCCGGGGTTCTCCTCCACCTTGTGTGACATCCCTACAGCACAGGGATCCATTTCTTGTCCTCGTTGTAGAGGAAGGACTGCTTTCCTGGGAGCTCTGGCTTGTACGTGGCTGTGAGGGGAGAGAGAGGAGGAGGCATTAAGAGAGAAAAGGCCCATTGCTGCAGTCTCTGGCATTCTACCTCAGAGCTGGAAAGGCCTGGGGACCCCTGTGCCAGCCCCTGTATATTACACGTGGGGAGACAGAGAGGAAGGAACTGGCCCGAGGTTATTCGGCTCTTAACAGGCCCAGGCCCAGGCAGGAGTCAAACTCTGGCTTCCTGCCTTCTTTAATTCTTTTCAACTTCTTTAACGGAACAAAATTTACAAAACTATTTTCCAGGAAATTCGAAAAGAAATTGAGTAAAGCAGTATTCTTGAAGCAAGGTATTAGCTTCATGGGGTCTTGTTTTGATTTAGGTCAGGGGTTTCCATAAAAGCAGAAGCCATGACAATTGCAGACATGGTTCTCTAGGAGATGAACAGGGCTTGGGAATCGCAGCCCCAGGCGACCGGAAACTCTCATGTTGATACTGACTTGGTTAATGAGGGTCCTGTGCGCCGCCTCTCTGTTCCTATACTTGGGAAGCTGCTGAGGGGAGCCCATGGCAGTCCAGGTATATCTGAGTTTACTGGAAGCTGAGCAGGCAGATGCCGACACATACATGTGCCCAGGAAACCCCTCGCAGAAGCCCACCTTGGCATGGGTGATCAGAGTAGCAGGAGCTGCCTGTCTCTGTGTGCCAGGTGCCTAGCACCACAAATGGCATGGAAAAGTCATTCGGGCAATGCTTCTAGAGGATGTGGCTGAGCAGGGTCAAGCCAGGATCCCTGCCCATGCCCTGCCCTCTCTGGAGCTCACCCCTTGTATAGAGCATATGCATGTTTGCAATGCTGAGTTCTCCCTGACTGACCAGATGAGCCCCAGATCAAACCTCTATAGCCTTGCTGGTGTGATTATGACCACATTTGCAAGGCCAAAGCTATGAGAGTGACTTTCTCCCTGCCAGTCTGCCTTATGTTAGTCTCACCTGTGAGTATGGAGCGGAAGGAGTCTCCCTACCTGACTGCAGCCTCTGGGGGCAAACCCAGGGCCCAGGTCATCTTGGCTCCTGAGCACAGGAGCATCGTCAACACTCACGGAAAGGCTGAGTGTAACCAAGCTGGCGGCCATCACAGCTCTGCCTTCGTCCTCCTGTGCCACCTGCCACACATGTCAGTCCCCAATGCTTTGGCCATGGTCAGGGTGTGGTAATAGCAAAAGTGCTCTATAGAGAGCTACAAATAGGTCAGGAAGCACAGAGACTGCCCACTGGAGTGAGTCCCTCATGATATTAGCTCCCAGGTAGATCCCAGATGTAACAGGGGATCCCTCCTTCTGCTTGCCTGTAAAAAGGGCGTGGCGCTAGATGGCTGAAAAGTGCTGCTCCATTGGACAATCCCTGGTTAATTTCATTAACAAACAAGGCATAAATGGGGAAACGCCTGGCACTGCCCGCCATGAATTCGCCATGGACCTGTGGCCAACCTGCTCTGCAGGGCTTCTTCAGCTGTAAAATAACCTGGCCACACTAGACCAGTAGTTTAAATATTTTTAAGAAAAAGAACTTTTCTGGCTGGGCACAGTGGCTCACGCCTGTAATCCCAGCACTTTGGGAGGCCAAGGCGGGCTGATCAGTTGAGGTCAGGAGTTCGAGACCAGCCTAGCCAACATAGAGAACCCCTGTCTCTGCTAAAAATACAAAAAGTAGCTAGGTGTGATGTCATGTGCCTGTAATTCCAGCTACTCGGGAGGCTGAGGCATGAGAATTGCTTGAACCTGGGAGGTGGAAGTTGCAGTGAGCCAAGATTGCACTACTGCACTCCAGCCTAGGCGACAGAGCGAGACTCCATCTCAAAAAAAAAAAAAGTAAAAAAAAATAATAATAAAGAAAAAGAACTTTTCTGACACACTGACAAAAGCTATGGCCTCCTTTCCCAGAAAATGTCTATATGTGCCAAGTCTGCAGCCAACTGCAGAGTCCCAGACCCCTTCAAGACTATCTTTGAGCCTTTTAGATGTTCATGGTCCTCAGTATGAATCCCTGGCCTGGACCATCTCTAAGAGCCCCTTCACCTTAAAAAACAAAACATTTGCCGGGCGCGGTGGCTCAAGCCTGTAATCCCAGCACTTTGGGAGGCCGAGACGGGCGGATCACGAGGTCAGGAGATCGAGACCATCCTGGCTAACACGGTGAAACCCCGTCTCTACTAAAAATACAAAAAAAACTAGCCGGGCGAGGTGGTGGGCGCCTGTAGTCCTAGCTACTCCGGAGGCTGAGGCAGGAGAATGGCGTAAACCCGGGAGGCGGAGCTTGCAGTGAGCTGAGATCCGGCCACTGCACTCCAGCCCGGGCGACAGAGCGCGACTCCGTCTCAAAAAAAAAAAAAAAAACAAAAAACAAAACAAAAAAAAACATTTTTGTACTGTGAAAATGCGAACGGATAACACTTCCAAATCTACTCTCATCCCTGTCACCTATTTGGGAAACAACCTATAAATCAGGGGCATGTGATGACCCAAGAATGACAATTCCAGAAGATTTGGTTTTTACAATCATTTAAAACAATCCTCTGACCTGGGCCAGGCAGGCCTGGCTGAGGGGGCGCCGCTGTCCACCGGCTGGTATTAGACACGAATGACGCACTCGAGATGAAATGCTTGCGGGGGCCTAAGTAGTCCACGATCTCATACTGACCAGGACCTGGGAGAGGCGGCTTCGGGGGCAGAGGCGAAGGCTGAGCAGAGAAGTTCAGGATGGGGTTTTTCCTTTGGGAAAGATAAAACGGGAAGGTGTCACTAAGGCAGTCTAGTGGGGAAGGCATAGTTTCTAGACACAGCTAACTAAGGCCTGTACAGCACCAAGTTGTCTGGAAGAGGACTGGACATGGCACCTGGGCAGAGTCCTAGCTCCACTGGTAGTGAGCTGGGAACCCCGGGATCTGTTTCCTCATCTGCACATGGCAATCATGATAGTAACTACTCTGAGGTCAGTGTTGTCAGGATAAATGAGATGATGCACCTAAAACACAGCACTCAGGACAGGGCCTGGCACACAGTGAGAGCTCAGTGTGCATTGTTGGAGATGTGGAGCTAATCAGAAATGGCAGGCAGTGTATATCTCATGTGCCAACTCCGATTGATTGGTAGTGCCTAGCTGGAGTTCTGTGAAAGAAACTGAGGCCTCACATGGACTCAATGGGAAGAGGCCTTGGTGAGCCACTTGTGATGTCTGCCATGGTCAGGGAAGAGAAAGAAGCATCCCACAGTCCAGAGATTAGCCATCCCAAGACCAGCAGGTCTTTAGAGGCCACTGTAACATTGATGTTCCAGAATCCTATTAAATATCATCCTGGGGAGGCAGGAGGCATGACTGGAAAAGCACTGGGCTGGAAATCAAGAGACTGCATAACCCTTACCACTTACACTGTCATCGTTTTCAGGTCTGTCTTCCCCTCCTTCAAGAAAGGGAGTCTATCTTTTATCTCTGATATTGAGACATTAAATGAAAGAGAAATAGGACCTGTACTTGAGTCCCAGCTTGGTCATTAATTCATTCTGGGCTTCAGTTTCCCCATCTGTAAAAGGAAGGAATTAGACAAGATTCTAATCTTGGGATCTCTGAGATCCCAAGGGATCTCTGAGGTCCCTTCCTGCTGTGACCTTTCATCAGGCCTTGATTCAAAGTTCCACTGGGTTGTCAGAGACTTCTGGGCTTGTTACAGGAATCATGCTACTCTCCCAACCACGCAATAGAAGGGCCGCCTCATTCTGGCTCATACCCAAGGCTTCTTCTAAAAGGCTTCTCACCAAAAGGGGAGAGGAGGTACTCTGCACTGAATGGCCAAAGGAGCCTCCCCCAGCCTCCTCCAGCCTCCCCCAGCACTCAACGACCAAGGGAGCCAGCCCATCCAAGCAAAGGAGGGGACTTGGGATTCCTGGCCACTGGGGCACTACTGCACTTTAGCCAACAACTTCTTAAACACAGAGAGCTTGAAGGGACCCAAGTGATATCTTCTTCAACCTCCTTAGTTTTCTAAAAATGTTGGTGTCCAGAGAGACAAACCAACTGATCCAAAGTTACAGGCACGCTCATAGGAATCCTGGCATGGAACTCAAGTCTTTGGCGCCTAGCAATATGGAGGAAAGCATGATGGCGGAGGGGACTGAGTTTAAGGGTCACACAGACCTGAGGCTGAATTCTAGTCACGCCACTTACTGGCTGTAAGACAAGGCCCCTGATCTCTCTATAGCTTAGTGTCAGTATACACAGCACGGCAAGGAGCAATGACACTAACTTTATAAAGGAGTTACGACGAATAGAGAAAAGGTATGTAAAGCACCTAGTAGAGCACCAGCACATAGTAGGTGCTCGATAAAGGTAGTTGTTATTCTTCTGATGATCCCTGTGTCAGCATCACTGTGTGCTGCTTGGTGACTGACAGACAACTGAGCCTCGTAAAAGACTGATTTAGGGCCCTTCCACCCCAGAGTCATGCTGAGGCAGGGGACACCCCCCTTGTCAGGGAGGACACTGAAAGTCATCATAAATGTGCTTGGGTTCACATCTTGTGGTGGAGGAGCAGCTGGCGTGGATGCTTATATTTAGAACAAAGGTACCCACGGGGAAAGCGGGGACATGCTGCCTCCCTGTTTGCTGTGAATCTGCATGGAAAAACTGGTTATAGGGTGTAATCAACAACCTCTCCCCTTAGAAATAAAAGCTGGCTTCTCCTTGTTCTGGCTTGCGGTTCCCCCTTCAAAACACCTCCAGACATTTGATGAGTTTGTGGCTGGCATCATAGAGAGACAGGTTTGATTCCTGGAAATTAAAGCTGGAATGAACCAACCATTGTATGAGGTCACCCCATCACTGGTCTGGGTCACTCCATGCCCAAGATTCCCACCCTGTTCTTTGAGAACACCATGAGGTGTCTGCTTTCTTAGCCAAGGACAGCCTGCAGGAGGCTGGAGCACGCTGAGCTAATGACTCACCAGTGTTCTTGGCAAGATGGGTTAGAGAGGTCCCTTGTCTTCCATTCCTTTAATATGCCCAGGAGAGGCTCAGAACCTTCAGCCTGGCTCTATGGATCTTTCATGAGCACCAGCCATGTGTGTGACTCTGGGCCAGACATGCTTGGGAATCCAGGCAGTTCTGTACTAAGACATGGACCTGAGTGTCTTTAAGGGCTTGACAATCCGCTGCCAGCAACAGCCATGACTGGTGACAACTTCAGGCAGTATGGGCTTTGCACTCAGACAGAACTGGGTTTGAATCCCCTCTTCTCCATTCACCAGCTATGTGTTCTTAGAAAAGACTCTTGACCTCCTTAAGCCTCAGTTTCCTCATCTGTAAAATGGTGGAAATAATACCTACCACCCAGATTGTTAGGAAAATTAACTAGTGCTTTACTTGTAACATTTGTTTAAAAACATGAAATCTGTTAGAATAGAGGTTAAAAAAAAAAAAAAACAACAACAAACAACAACAAAAAAACCCCCAAAACAAACAAACAGACAAACAAAACTGCATTGAGAGCAGAAAGAGACAGAGACAGAGGGACATTAATTCCAACAGGACGAATCCAGAAATCCACCCAGAAATCCAGAAAGTGTTCAGGTGAAGGGCATTTCCAGCAGAGGAAACAGCAGGAGGAAACGCATGGAATGGGGAAAGCTGTAACTGTTAGGGCAGGAATTGGGACACAAGGAGACAGACACTGAGCACGTGGACTGCCTTCAACCCTCCATCCACCGGCGAGTTCCTGGGTTGTTCACTTGCTTCTGACCCTCCCCACTTACAGACCCTGATGAAAAGTTAAAGGCAAGATCTATTTATGGCCTCTCAATCCAGCCTAATCTCCCACGTACTGCTGCTTCCGTTTTACCTTCCAGAAACACCCAACACAACACAGTTCAGCAACTCCATGCCTTTGTCCCTGCTGTTCCTTCTGTGAGGAACACCAACTTTCCCTGCAAACTTGAATTCAATTCTTGACGTTCTCACTTCCTTCAGGGAAACTTCTCTCCTCCACCGACACGCATCTCACCACCCCCCACCTGTCTTGGATGTTCCCATCCTGTGACTCAAGTGAGGTACATGGGTTTTGGAGATGGATTTTGGAGGCAGAGGGACCTGGATTCAAATCCCAGCCCCATGACGGTAAAGAGCCTGCACTTCACTGTAAACTCGGAGTGACACGCCCACCTGGAGGAGAGGTGGGTGACGGCAGGTCGCAGCTGAGAGCTCTCAGCTCAGAGTACGCGGCCCTTGAATACATTCTGGCTATTCCTTTGCACTTAAAATGTTGCATTTTCTATGGCTTTTACTTGCCTAGCTCTTTAAGGGAAGGGAATGTGTCTTCCTCAGCTTTGAGGCCCCCAGCCCTATCCCAGGAACATTTGCTGAAGTGCAGAGAAAAGCAGAGGGCTGGTAGCAAGTAAAGGCGCCCAGGCATCTGAGGCCCACATGACAGTTTCATCCTCATCCAGGGCTGGTCCCTCCATGTCGAGGTGGGGCTGGCAAATCACAAAGGTCAGGCCAGATCAAACCCAGGGCAGCCCACAGTGCACTGTGACCAGGGCTTTTATGAGCCTCATTGCTCAGTTATAAAAGCCAACCTGGCCCTGCCCCGTGGAAAGAAAACATCTATCAAAGGCTCTGAGTTGACCACAACTGCATTAAGTGTGTTTGCAGCTTCCAATGTGAGCTGTTTGCAAATCACCTAAGAATAATGAATGTCTTAGAGGACTCAGCAGGCCACTTGGGGAAGGCATCCGAGACCCTCCAGCCACTCCCAGGCACACATTCACTCTGCCTCAGGGATTCCCAGGGTTGGGAGGGATAAAGGGGCCATTTTTCTCATCATTAAAGGGCAGCCGATTGCCTCTGGGGTGGAATGCAGTATCTATTTAACAGGGTGGCGGGTGACAGATCACAGCCGCTTGGGAGGAAGCATCCCATATCGAATTGAAAATCCCAGGGGAAGTTAAGGTGGGCCCAATCTAATTACCAAAATTGGAGTGGGGCCAACAGGGCTTGATTTTTCAGCTCGAGCTGTGACAAGACAGCGTGTCTGTGCAAATCCAGTGGCTTAGAACTCCAGGAAGCAGATCAAGGGTTAGAAAGATGACCCTGAGTGTTGCACCTCCTTGCCGGGGAGCATGAGTTGGAAGGCAGTGCCTGGGAGGAACTATTCTGATCTCCAAAACTCTCACCCTGACTCACCCTAAGTCATTGAGTCACCACTGTGATGGATATTGAAGACCTCAGAAGTGAAACCTTGGCTGACACTTCACTTTGCTTCTGAAGACACCCTGGTAGCTGAGAACTCCTCTTAGCTTTTGATTCAGCAAGGTGGCCATGGCCAAGGAACACCCGATGGCGTGACCTTTAGCTAAGGAGCTCAGAAATGCCAGTGCTAACGAACAGCCAGCCCCCAGCACAGCATCTGCCCTATGGGGCCACACTAGAAACCCTAGGAAGACACGGAAGACCTGCTTACCTGCTTTGATAAAAATACAAGTTACTACGTGAGTTTTGTGGGTTATCTCCTTTTATCCTTGCAACCACATTATGAGGTGTTCTTATCCTTGTTCACCAAAGACGACTTTGAATTCACTGGGAGTTAAGTGACCTCCCTTCCCCCAGGCCCACCCGGCTGGTGAGCGGGGAAAGTGGAGGTTCCACGGTACTGACTTTGGGGTCTGTGCTAATCAATCCGCTGCCCACGCTGCCTCCATGGCCTCCCCAGGAGACGTGATCAGCTGTTCCCTGCCCTAATGGCGGCCTCCTGAACTTTGGTCATATCCAGCCACCCTCTCACAGTTGGGTTTTACATTTTTTGGCCGGTAGCATGAGACTAAAACCTCCAGGGAGAACTCACATCTGCACTGATGCTTCCTGCACCCTGAAGAAAGCAGATCCAGAAGAGCATTTCTGTAGCTGTAACTCTGCCCAAGAATGGGGAGCCCATCGACTCCAACCCAAGACAGATGAGGGCAGGTCTCCCCCTGCACGGCACGTATGTGTTCCCGAGAAAAACACGGCGGCGAGTCACCGCCGCTCCACGTAGCCATGGAGAGCTAAAGAGGATTAGGTCTGATGTGGACAAAGTCCTAAGGGAAGGTGCATGCAGATGGGGTCACCTCAGGGGTCTACTGACCTCAGGACCCCGTGTGGCTCCTGACCCTCTCTTCCCTCCAGGGACACCAGAGAAAACAGAACTGGAATTTGAGACACTGGATTTTGGATATTTCCTCAACACTCTGATATTCAGGTGTCTTTTCTTTTCATTACATCATTTTCTTCATCATTCACTGGGAAGATAGATGCTTTCTTAGAATAGCCCAAAGCCTACCAGTCTTATCTTCTTGCTTTCCAAATAAAATTATAAATGTCTTAGCTTCATCCTTCCCATGTTAATTTTAAAATGCATAATCTGGACCTCCTTTGTGGGTCCAGGCTGGCTCCACGTTCACTGCCCTCTGTGTGCTCTCCTGAGTCCATGGTGAGCAAACCTGGCATTGTGACGTGTCAGAAATGCAGACACCCTTCTTTCGCTCATAGAGAAAGGAAGACCCAGAGAGGTGCCCAGAGCAGCCCCAGACCACAGAGCCAGCTACACAAATGTCCTGCTATAGAGCCTGGGGCACCATCCATTCATCAGAGTGAACCCAAGTTTAGGAGACTCCGGGTTAACAGGTTCCTTTACTGCAGGCCTTCTCAGAGCCTTTAGGATGCCTGTGCAGACTGCGATGTTCTCAGGGGCAGAGGGTTACCATGCAGTGCTTCTCAGACTTATTAACCAAAGACCTTTTATTTGTGAAGCATTGACAGCCAGCCAGCGATCCCTAGAAGCCCCAGACACGCAGCCTCGCTGCACTGCCCAGTGGGAAGATGGCCCCACGGGATGTGCATGGCCACACACCCCTGAGGCCACCTAACCCAGCATTTTGTTGCAGGCTCCTCCACTTGGCTTCGAGGCTGTTCCCAGATGAGGCTGGCTGGAGCGTGGTGTCCTGCTCACCTGAGCCTCCAGTACAGAACCAGAAATCTATAGAGCCTGATGACTGACAAATGCAAACGCCATAAAATAAGAATGATCTCAAACCACCTGCTCAAACTTGAGCAAAAGCCAGAAGATACTTCTCCAGATAAAACAGTTAAAAACCAAGTGTCCTCCACTCTTATGTTATTTCACCATTTTCCTTGAAGAAGCTTCCAAATTTGGGCTGGGGGCTTGAGCTGCCATGCCAAATAACAGCCGTATTGTATAATATAGCCTAATATGTCTATAGGATATAAAATAACCACAGCTATCATTATAAGGGTAATAGCTATTTTCTTTCTTTTTAAGACCAAGTCTTGCTCTGTCACCCAGGCTAGAGTGCAGTGGTGTGATCTTGGCTCACTGCAACCTCCACCTCCTGGGTTCAAGCAATTCTCCTGCCTCAGCCTCCTGAGTAGCTGGGATTACAGGTGCCCGCCACCACACCCAGCTTTGTATTTTTAGTAGAGATGGGGTTTTGCTATGTTGGCCAGGCTGGTCTTGAACTCCTAGCCTCAAGTGATCCATCTGCCTTGGGCTCCCAAAGTGCTGGGATTATAGGCGTGAGTCACCACGCCCAGCTGGTAATAGCGATTTTCCAACATCTTCTCATCGAATCTTCATGGAATCCCTACAAGATTCTTATCTCTACCTAATAACCTGAAACTCAGGCTCAGAGAGAAGTCTCTGGAAGGTACAGAGCTGGGATTCATACTCTGGTCAGCCCACTCCACACCTGTCCTCTTGACCACCTTCCTCTGGCAGAGTAAAGGAACAGTTGCTTGTAGAGACGCTGCATGCCAGCCTGGAGTCGGGAGGTCTCTGAGGAGAGACTTTCCAGAGAGACAGCTGTTCCTGGAGACTGGCCTGCCCCAGCCCCTAGCCCTACAGCCTGTACAAGGCCAGCCTGCAGAGTCCTAGCCCTGGAGGGCAGAAGGGACTCCTCTGGTGGATTCCAGCTGAGGTCTCAATCCCCTCTCCAGATTTTAAGTTCAACTTGGCAGATTAAGAACTGTGGTCCCCTTGCCCTAGGCTGATGATCAGACTATGCCCAATGTTGTCAGCCTCCCTGGGTTGCCTGGACTTCTGACCCACTGTGGCTGTGGCTCCCACCACCTGCCTGATCTCTCCAGAGGGGCCCAGGTGGATATATGGTTGGTCCCACCTGGCCAGCCCTCCCATTGGCCAGCTCTGTCTGGAGAGGCTACACAGGGGTGAGAGCTGAGATGGTAACAGGAGGACTAACCCTAACTGCTGTTAGTTCCAGAAGTTCTAGAACCATTTGAGAAATAAATAAGCCCTGTGAGTGTTTGAGACTCTTAGGTGAGAGTAATATAAAATGTGCAGGATATGAAACAGGGTAACATAAATCCCTGTATTTATTTTTAAAAATCTGTGTTAATATTGAGTCACCAGCTGCAATGCCAATGCCAATGCCAAACATATATTTTATTTATCTTTTTTTTTTTTTGAGACAGGGTCTCATTCGGTCACCAAGGCTGGAGTGCAGTAGCACAATCTCCGCTCACCACAACCTCAGCCTCACAGGTCCAAGTGATTCTCCTGCCTCAGCCTCTTGAGTAGCTGGGATTATAGGCATGCACCATCATGCCTGGCTAATTTTTGTATTTTTAGTAGAGACAGGGTTTCACCATGTTGGCCAGGCTGGTCTCGAACACCTGATCTCAAGTGATTCACCCACCTCGGCCTCCCAAAGTGCTGGGATTACAGGTGCAAGCCACTGCGCCGAGCCAAACATATATTTTTAATTCTGAAAGCAATCCCACAAGGCAGGAATTATTCCCACTTTACAGATGAGGGCATGGAGGCTCAGAGAGGTTAGAACTCTGCCCAAGGTCACAGAGCATAAAAACAGCAGAGCTGAAGTACAAATCAAGCAGGTATCACCAACTCCAAAGTCAGGGCTTAAACTTCCATCAGTATAAAGCTACGAGAGCTTGACTGCCTCTGAATGTCCTGCCACTCCAGCGAGGATTTTATGTTACAAAAATACAACAACGTCAGCACCACTGGAATCCAGCATCACAGGGGATGAGGAAAGACTCAGTCCTGAGCCAATTCCCTATGGCTCCTCACTTCGGCTGTGTGGACTTAGGCAAATCTCCCGCCAAATCCGAAGCCTTACTTCCTCCTCTATGGGGTAAGAATAACGATTCTTTCAACAGGATTATAATAATAATTGAATACAATTTTAAGTTCCTGGCACACAGTAGTTGCTCCATAAATATCAGGCATTTATTGAGCACCATTATGTGTGACTAAGGGCCCCTGAAGAGTGGCCTGGCACTGTGTTCTGCCAAGCAGTGACACCCCTTCCTTTTCTCTATGTTGGGCTCCTTCCCCACAACCACCTTTCAAAAGAAAGATCAGAATGATTGGGACTCACGGGAAAAGAGTCTTTTTTGGAACTTTTGTGCAATCACCGGGGTTGTAATAACCGGGTCCCGGGCCTGTTGATGTCAGTTTTAATCCACGGTTGGTTTTTGATTTAAAACAAGACATTAACGTGTTTGGCGACTGCTTCACAAGGGATTCGTTGATATCATAATGCCCTACGGAGAAAGAAATTTTATGACAGAGTAACGAACTCTTCTCAAGTAAATAAAAAGTAGTACCTTACCCCTAAGAACACACTTGATGGCTGCAAGGCAACATCACTCTAGGATGGTCAAGTGGAAGGGCTGCCCGAGATAAACAAAAACAATCCTCACCAAGCAGAGAACAGATGGCACGGGAAGCACACACTTAGCTGATTTAGTTCTCGCACTAGCCTGGCAAGATGAGTATTACTGCTTCCATTCTAAATGTGAGGAAACCGAGACTCGGAGATATTAAATAATTTGCCAAAGGACATTCATCTAACCAGGGACTTAGATAAATCTCTCCACCTTGCTGAAGCCCAGTTTTTCTTCTCTACAAAGTGAGAATAATACTTCTTCTGACAACAGAGTTGTTATGATAGTTGAATAATATTTTAAGTTCCTAGCACATACTGGTTGCTTTGTAAATATCATGCAATCAACAACTATCTTTTTTGTTTGTTTTGAGATAGAGTCTTGCTCTGTTGCCCAGGCTGGAATGCAGTGGCACGATCACAGCTCACTGCAGCCTTGACCTGCTGGGCTTAGTGATCCTCCCATCTCAGCCTCCCGAGTAGCTGAGACTACAGGTATGTATCACCACGTCTTGAAAATTCAAAAAAAAAAAATTTCTTTTTTGGTAGAAACGAGGTCTCATTATTTTACCCAGGCTGGTCTTGAACTCGTTAGGTCAAGCAATCCTCCCACCTCAGCCTCCCAAAGTGCTAGGACTACAGGTGTGAGCCATCATGCCCAGCTAACATGTATGTATTGAGCATCACTATGTAGAGACTGGTCTGCTTGTCTCCAAAGCCCACACTTCCTCACCATGCCACAATGCCCTGTCTTGAGAAACTGTGACAGAATAAAATGAATTTGTGTACAAAGCTTTAAGGAGGAAGAGAATGACCAAAACTGGGGTGAAGAGGAAGCCATCTCACCCCTAAGTTGTCAGCAGCCCTGTGCATGGATGTTCTCCACCACTCCATTCATATTAGCAATCACTTCAGAACAATCACAATTTCCAATAAGACAATACTGGTTCCTTAATTTATGGTACCATCATATAATAATATACTATGTATTTATTTAAAATGATGTTCCGAAAGGATTTTTACTAACATGAAAACAGGTTCCCAGTATCAGCCGGGCACGGTGGCTCACACCTATAATCCCAGCACTTTGGGAGGGCAAGGTGGGCGGATCACTTGAAGTCAGGAGTTTGAGACCAGCCTGACCAATATGGTGAAACCCCATCTCTACTAAAAATACAAAAAAAATTAGCCAGGTGTGGTGGCGCGCACCTGTAGTCTCAGCTACTCTGGAGGCTGAGGCAGGAAAATTACTTGAACCCAGGAGGCGAAGGTTGCAGTGAGCTGAGATTGCACCACTGCACTCCAGCCCGGGTGACAGAGCAGGACTCCTTCTCAAAAAAAAAAAAAAAAAAGTTCCCAATATATACTTAAATTTTTAAAAAAGCAGAAGTCAGTAGCATTTACAATACTGGATAACTCTCTCTCATATTCTTTGTTTCATATATATATTTCTACTAAAAAGGTTATAGCAACACTTGAATTACAAAATACAGAAAACAATGAAAAGCAAAAGCAAGGAGTAGAAGGCATTTATGC
Organism: Piliocolobus tephrosceles; assembly: GCF_002776525.5. Classification (NCBI taxonomy): domain Eukaryota; kingdom Metazoa; phylum Chordata; class Mammalia; order Primates; family Cercopithecidae; genus Piliocolobus; species Piliocolobus tephrosceles. The sequence continues at coordinate 198,327,552 of NC_045434.1, read as the reverse complement.
TGCCACTACCAGAGAGAGCCAACCGCCAGGAAGCTGGGGTGGGGTGTGAGAAGATACCAGGTATTGAACTAGATGAGCCTGGATTGAAATCCAGCCGTGGGGCTGGGCGTGGTGGCTCACACCTGTAATCCCAGCACTTTGGGAGGCCAAGGCAGACGGATCACTTGAGGTCAGGAGTTTGAGACCAGCCTGGCCAACATGGTGAAATCCCGTTTTCACTAAAAATACAAAAATTAGCTGGGCGTGGCAGCGCATGCCTGTAACCCTAGCTACTCGGGAGGCTGAGGCAGGAGAATCACTTGAACCGGCGGGGGCGGAGGTTGCAGTGAGCCAAGATTGTGCCACTGCACTCCGGCCTGGGTGACAGAGAAGACTCCATCTCCAAAAAACAAAAACTAAAACTAAAAGAAATCCAGCTGTGGGACACTGGGCCCATCACCTGCTTTTCTATCCCCTCTGTCGGTGAAGGGATAAAGTAAGAAGAAGAGCTCACACTTTCTGAGCACATGATTACGTGGTGAGTGCCTGCTCCATGGGGCTTTGGCGCATTCAATGAGATAATGAATGTAAGGCCCCTGGCACCCACGGGGAGCTTAACAGATGCTGGTACCCACCCTTCCCCTCCTGTTCTGTGTCATAAGGGGCTGGGGGCTTCTCAGGATCCCCCCCCGGGAGGGAGCAGGAGCAGGTGGTGGACTGTGGAGGTGCCCGCATCCCAGGGCTCACTGGCAGGGACTCTGGCCAACTCCAGGGATGCTGGCTTTGTTCTTCTGTATAAACAGACAAGGTGGGGTTTTGCCCATGGATGATGCAAGGCGGGGGAGCATGAACTGGGGCTGAGCCTCCTAATTAGCGCTGGTTTTGTTATTCAGCTTCAGATTGATCTTTTCAACTTTAATCTGGATTTGCTGAAATCTGACATGCACTATAATTTTATCCACACCCCTCTGCAAGAGGCGTGATTGCAGAAGCAAACCTTCCCTGCTCCTCCTCGTTCTGGGGCCCAAGGCTCCTGGGGTAGCTCTGGTGCCCAAGGATCCTGGGGGTGGGGCGTGGTCTGTGGGACCTATTTGGGATAATCTAACATAATGAGTGCTCCAGGACTGGCGGTCAGAGAGCACAGGAGAGGTGCAACACCTTTCCCCAAGGCCAGCAGGGGAAACACCTGGAGGAAAGCTCTTGTTATTCCTGAATCTTGGAGGTTCCAGAAGCGACAATGGAATGATGGAGCTCCTTAGTGAGACCTCTCTGGGCTTGTGTCTGCCATTTACTGGCTGTGTGACACTGGGCAAGTCATTTCAACTCTCTGAGCCTCCATTTCCTCATCTGAAAAGCAGGGCTAAGTGGATGAACCTACGAGGGCAGACCTGCAAAACTGCATGGAAACCACTGAGTGGGTGCTCCAGAAACAGAGCTGCCTCCTCTGTTTCATGACTAGATGATGAAGTCACCTCTGGTATAGGAGAAAAGGAACACGGCAGCCGAGTGTAGAAGGAACAGGATATATGGCCATGCCCTGTATCTCCCACCCCTTCCCAGTGGCCTCTGATGGCACCTGGGGTATACAAATGTGCACACTTCTGAGGTGAGAAGTCACTTCTCCATTTGGCTGCCCAGAGCAGGTATGCCAGGTCATAAAAGGGGAGGCCCGGAAGCTGCTTTGGAGGCCCATTTCCAGAGCCAGCTGTTGTCCTCCTGGTGGGGAGAGCTGGCTGTCTTCTCACCTCTCCTCTTTGTTCAGTACCTGCCTGCTACTCCTCCCCACCCAAAGACTAAATCCTTCCAAAGACTCCCTGTGAAGAAGTAGGTGCCCTGCAAATCACATCTGGGACACTTAACCCTTAGGTCAAGGCCAGGGCAAAGCAGCTGCTTACCTGGGGGAGGTCCTTTTTCAGCAAACACAAAAGATCCTCTTTGGGTTTTTGACACAAACCCGGCTCGGGCGCAGACGTTGTTTCTCTGCTTGCAGCAAGAGACAGAGGCCTAGGGGGAGAAAATACACCCAGTGTACTCAGTGCCTTTCCTTTCTTTGTCTTCGTCATCGTGCCTGGACAAGTGGCAAATCTACGTAAAAAAAAAAATCCAACTGAAACCTGTCCTTCTTAGCAAATGTACAGATGTGAGCTGTAAAGGTCACACTGGCTGTGGCTTCCCCGTCATCCCAGCTCAAGTGGTCTATGAGTTTGTGATCCTGGCAAATGCTGGTCACTCAACCAGGAACAGAGCACAGAGCTAGCTGCAGGCTGGCTTCCAGGCTCACTTCTGCTAAGGACAGGCTGTGTGCTCCTGCATCTGTAACCTTTCTGAAACCAAGTTTTCTCATCTGTAAAACGGATTGGACAGTCGGCTCCACTTGCTGTGGAGTTCTGTCAGGGAGTAGGGGTGGGTCAACAGAGATCACCTCTAGGAAAGTGTTTTTTTTTTTTTCAAGTGTGTAATGCTACACCTGCAAATTATCTTCATTTTGTTGCTACTTTTTTTTTTTGGAGACAGCGTCTCACTGTGTTGCCCAGGCTGGAGGGCAGTGGTGCCATCTCAGCTCACTGCAATCTCTGCCTCCTGGGCTCAAGCAATCGTCCCACCTCAGCCTCCAGAGTAGCAGGGACTACAGGCACACGCCACCACACCTGGCTAATTTTTTTGTATTTTTTTGTAGAGACGGGATTTCACCATGTTGCCCAGGCTGGTCTTGAACTCCTACACTCAAATGATCTGCCTGCCTCGGCCTCCCAAAGTGTTGGGATTACAGGCATGAGCCACTGCACTTGGTTTTCTACTATTTTTACTGTTTTCAGGACACACAGTCCTACCCATCCCCATCCTCATTCCTAGGTGCATTGCTCACTGTTCAAATAGCCCTTCTATAAATGCAGCATTTGGGGCACACAAGAAAGTCGTATCATTTAACATTGTGATCACATTTGCAAGCACTCCCTTGTCTCGACTTTCCTGAACTGATCAGAAATTAAGCATTCTGGCCGACTCATGAAATACATTTGAGAGTGTGTGATGTGTCCAGAACTCTAAAAATAATAGGAAAAAACTCTGAGATCATTCTTCTGTTACACATGAATCATAAATATTTTAAATGCCAATTTGCAGTCTCCTGTATTCATTGGAGAACAGAGGCAATACAAATTAAACCTGTGATTGCTGGGGATATTTGCTGAATGAGTGAAACTATTTGCTGGGGCCAGGATGGTTTGATTTGCTGTGATACTCCTTTGTCAAAAAAAATGTTTCTTGAGAAATGCAGATGGCATTTTGATTTTGTGTTTACAAAGGTGGAGGAATTTAGCTTTTCCCAGGGCCCTAATGGCTAGACGGCATGCAGAGAGGGCAAACAAAGAGACCAGATGGGACAGGTTAATTACTGGACATGGGGAGTGGGGGAGAGGAGCCAGGTTGCCGGAGAGAAGGTAATAACACAGTACCGAGGAAGAGGACTCGAATATACAAGTGAGGGTTGGTGGCAGCAAAGGCAGAGAAAGGCTTTGACAGACCTCAAAGCACAGTGTGGCTAACAGGATTACTGCATTTCTACTCCTCGCCAGTTGACTCAACCATTGTTCTCCTGGCCTGAAAAAAAAGCCACCTGTAGACAAAACAGCATGTCAGCTTTATTTTTCACCCAGACAGAAAAGCAACTGAAAAAGGGAACATTTTTGTATACGCTGAGTGTGCGTCACTGGAAGATTTCCCCATGGGGCCAGGAAAATATTCAGCAGGTTAAAAAAGACTGAAGCAGATTTATTGTATTGCCATGGAAAGAAATCTAAGAAGAAAATGCATGTGTGCTGTGTAGAGCATAATGCTAATACTGGTGGAGGGACAGAGGTAGGAGAGAATATGAAAGAAATTGCACCTGGTTTGTTTTTTGTTTTGTTTTGTTGTTTTGTTTTGAGATGGAGTCTCACTCTGCTGCCCAGGCTGGAGTGCAATGGTGCGATGCTCGCTCACTGCAACCTCCGCTTCTCGGGTTCAAGCAATTCTCCTGCCTCAGCCTCCCGAGTAGCTGGGGTTACAGGTGTGTGCCACCATGCCTGGCTAATTTTCGTAGTTTTAGTAGAGGCAGGGTTTCACCATATTGGCCAGGCTGGTCTCGAACTCCTGACCTCAGGTGATCTGTCCGCCTTGGCCTCCCGAAGTGCTGGGATTACAGGCATGAGTCACTGTGCCCAGTCTGTACCTGGTTTCCAACGCAGTGGTTTGCTTTGGGAAGTAGAATTATAAGGGACTTCCACTTTCTAATTCATGGGTTTCTACAGGGCTTGAATATATTTTATGATGAGCATGTATTATTTTCAGGATCATATTAAGACAATAATGAACAAAAAACATGCACCTAAATGTATCTATTGGCAGAAGGACACAATTCTGACTTGGGAAGTGGTCCTTTCTAGATTAACAACTGTATACTACTGGAAAGTTATTCCTTTGATGTCATAAACATCGATGGATGCTTACTGCATCCCAGGACCTGTGCTGGGCATTGGAGACAGGAAGCCGGGTGAGGGAATAGACAGTGATTTGGAGAGAATGGCGCATGAAACACTGACGGTGGCGTCCCTCAGCTACAACTGGGAGGCTGCAGAGAGGGGCATCCGCACAAACGGTCAGTTCCTGTATCTGTCTCCCTAGTAGCCTGGTTGCCACTTGGGATTAGCAAAGGGGCAATGGTTAAGCCTCTTTCTGATCACTTTCTTGGACCACACCTTGCCATCTCTCCTGTTAGCATAATAGTCTCCTCGCTGGTTTTTCAGAACCCACTCTCCAACCCACACTGCTGTCCATTCACCACACAGCAGCTGGAAGGAACTTTTAAAAAAATACATCAGAATGGCTGGATGCG
>NC_045434.1:198218730-198322600 GCF_002776525.5 Piliocolobus tephrosceles | reverse complement strand
CTACAAAAAAAAAAAAAAAAAAAAAAAAAACCAAAATTAGTCGGGCGTGGTGGCATGTGCCTATAATCCCAGCTACTCGGGAGGCTAAGGCAGGACAATTACTTGAACTGGGGAGGCAGAGGTTGCAGTGAGCCAAGATTGTGCCACTGCACTCCAGCCTGGGCAACAGAGCAAGACCCTGTCTAAAAAAAAAAAAATCAGATCATGCCACCCCACACCTCCAACCTCATGGGTTTCCTAGGACCCAGAGAACAAAATGTAAACTTCCTCCTGGGATCTTCAGGGCCCTGCGTGAACTGGCCGCTGCCTGTCTAGCGCCCCCTTCTCCCCCTCCTCTTGCTCATGCTACACTAGCCACTTGACCTTCCTGTAGGTCCTCGTGGGCTGAGCTCCTTGCTGTCCCAGGACCTTGGCACATGCTCTTTCTCCAACCCTGGCTCTTTCTCAATCCTTGGGTCTCAGCCTCGGCACCTTCTCTGACCACCAAGTCTAAAGTATGTGGTACTGCCAACCTCCATATCTCCCACACTCCCACATATTCTCCCTCAGGCTCCAGCTGACCCTCAAATTGATCACAGTTTGTAATTATTTTGTTTGTTTACCTGTTCTTTTCTGAGTTTCCCACTGGAATCTAAGCTGTATCACCAGCCTGGCACGGAGGAGCAATAGGATCCATGGAGGGAAGCCTGTCAGGGCTGGAATGAGGTGACTCTGACCATTCCCCAGCTTTCCACCCCAGTCATCCACCACTGCCCACTGATGTGCAAATGACGCCTTCAAGCTGGGTAATTTTGGCCAAGTCCCTTCACCTCTCTGAGCCTCCGCTTTCACTTCTTTATACTGGGAACAAGATAATCCACGTTATGGATTCACTTGTGAGTATTAGATATGATTAATATACAACTCTTAGACCAGCACTTAGTACATGAGAAGGGCTTCATCCTCCTCCTCCTCCTCATCATCATTATTTTCAGGCTCTGATTATGCCGAGGGAACACTGCCTGGAGTTGTACTGCCCAGTATAGTAGCCACAGGTTGCATGTGGCTATTGGCCCTGGAAACGTGGCTGGCCCAAATTAAGATGTGCTGGAAGAATAAAACACATACTGGATTTTAAAGACTCAGTACAAGGAAAATAATCTTCCTCAAATATAAAATTCATAACTTTTATATTGATTAGTGTTGAAAAGATACTATTTTGGATCTGTTGGGTAAACTATATTACTCAAATTAACTTCATCTGTCCCTTTTTCTTTTTAGATGTGGCTACTAGAAAATCTTAAATGAGGCTAGGCACTGTGGCTCATGCCTGTAATCCCAGCACTTTGGGAGGCCGAGTCGGGTGGATCACGAGGTCAGGAGATCGAGACCATCCTGGTTAACACGGTGAAACCCCGTCTCTGCTAAAAATACAAAAAATTAGCCGAGTGTGGTGGCAGGTGCCTGTAGTCCCAGCTACCCAGGAGGCTGAGGCAGGAGAATGGCGTGAGCCAGGGAGGCGGAGCTTGCAATGAGCCGAGATCACGCCACTGCACTCCAGCCTGGATGACCCAGCGAGACTCCATCTCAAAAAAAAAAAAAAAAAGAAAATCTTTAATGATGTCTGTGGCTCCCATTTTACTTCTAGTGGACAGTGCTGGCCTAGCAGGCACTTATATTACTTGGGATACATTATAATTGTTTGAATCCATCATAGAAGGTGGGCAGGATCTTTGTAGTCAGAAAGATAATTATGAATTATAAATATTATGAAGGAAAAAAGGAAATGGCATAATAAATGTATAAAACCAATATAGCTTGGAAAATGGCATAGTAACATTAATATCTTAAGTACAATTCATGTCTTACGCACTTCAGAGTGCTTTCATGTTTGTTGCCTTATGGTAACCCTGTAGGGCAAGGAGAATTGATTCCATTGTACTGTGGGGGCTGTGACTTACTTGCCTCATATTTAAGGGTAAGTAAATACCCTTCATGTACTAACAAAGACAGCCCTACCAATCTCCATGTATTGTGTGGTCCTTGTGTGACTGGTGCTGTCCTGGGCATGCAGCATACATTATCTCATTTAATATTTGCATTGACACGATGAGGTGAACATACATCCCCATTTTACAGATCAATAAACTAAGCCCTGGAAAGGTTAAGGGACTTGCCCAAGGCCACACAGTTAGAAAGTGGCAGAGACGAGACCTAAACCAAACCTTCCTGAATCCATCTCTTAACCATCCATGCCATTCTGCCTCAGTGAATACAAAGCAATCATAATTGGCATAGCAGAGCACAACTGTTAAAACACCTATTTCCTGATATGAAAGTTTATTTTCCCTACAAGAACCTAAAAAGTAAATCACTAGTGGCTGCAGACACGGTGGTAAATAATACACCCATTGTTACAGATGAGAAAACTATGTCCCAGAAAGGTTACAGGATGAGAGTAATTAGAATATGTGTTTCTCAGGGCAGTGGCCTCCCTACTTCATACTGGCCTCCACGTTGCCCGCCCTGATCTCTGGGGCCTGCAAATTTCCTGTAAGAGTCTTGTACAGCCTTAGGCACCCATTGGGTAGTCAACAAATGCTAACTGGCTTGACAATTGCATTAAAATATGATGTCCCCAAGATCCCCTCTTCCTTTTATTTCAGTAAACCATTCATTTGATCTATATTTAGCAAGTAAAGGCAGAGTTCTTACATTGTAATAGTTTGGTGCAGGAGTTTCAAATTTGAGAACTTTCATAAAGCTTGGCAACTGGAACATGCTGGAACATGAATTACTAAAGTCTCTCTTGGAAATAAAATCCGATGGGATAGTGTATGCATTCGCTGCAGGGTATTTAGAAATGATGGTGTCCAGTCGGGCGCACTGTAAGGAGACAACCAAAGGAATCAGCATTGTCACATAATATTGTGGCTCTGAAGGACAGATGTCAAAAAGATGGTGACCAGCACAAGGTCTAAATGCATTTTATAAAAGGCAAAACTCTGACAGGTAACAACGATACACTGACCTCGGGCTTTAAGGATCTTCCCTTGGAAAACACAAGTTCAGACCTGTACTCGCTTCTGTAAACTAACTCAAATTATTCATCTTCTGTTTGGGACTTGGCAAAAATGATTTTGCCATAAATGCATTTCCACCCAATCCTGTTCCAGGCCACTTACCCTTGACTCATCAGCTGTTGGGTAATTTACATGATAGGAAGCTTTAGACGCTCTTCTCAGGCTAGGCTTTTCTTCTGAGTAAAATCTCACATCTTGTTTCTAAGATTAAATGATCTGAACTGCCTAAGCAATGAGTTTGCTTCAAACAAAGCTCCAGGGGGCTTGTTGTTCATCCGTGCCTCCTACTCTCCACCAAATTACTGTTTTCATCAAATCCTACAGTATTTTCACTGTTTAACAGAACCAATCCCACTCCTTTCAGGAAGCCACGATAAATTATCTTCAGTTAAAAAACAAACAGAATCAATGTTTGTCAAAAGAACAGGGACAAAAGTTACAGAAACTCAGTGATAACATCACTTTCCCCTAAGATAGCATGGCAAGTATTAGAGTCTGATAAAACAAAATATTTCCTACTATTTAATGGTCAAAAGCTTGAGAACATTGCCCTGGATTTTCTCACTTGATAGGAATCAATAACTACACAAACACAGAACATGGGTGAGCCCAAAGGAAGGCATTAGGGCCCCCCTACTTCACTCTGTGGTTGGTGGTGACGGTCCTCAGTGTCTGGTTTATGGACCACCACTAGCATTTGGGTGGGTGTAGCACCACCAGAAGCGGGAGTGTTCTTGTCCAGAGCCTAAGTTGTTCAGAGCCTAACCTGGGTTCAAGCCCCAGCTCGACCTCAACCTCTTCAGTAATGGGGAGTTAACTCCAAAGCTGGTCTGTTCCTTGAGTATCCAACTCTGCCAAACTCGAATTCTAATAAGAAGTGGCCGCATGCAGTGTGTAAGGATTTGCTGATGCTCCTAGAAGCAAGGTCACCCCAGCCTTGAACATGCTTCGTCTTTTTCATTCTGGCCAAGAGTTAACCAATACCTTTGGTGGGTTTTTGTGTTGAATCCTCACGACAACCCTGAGCAGTGGATCTTATGATTATCTCTACTTTTACAGATGAGGAAGCTGAACTTCCTTAGCTAATTCAGGTGGAGGACCAGCATTCCTACCCAAGCAGTCGGCCTCCACTACATGACATGGATCAGAGATCCCATTCTAAAGAGGAAAAGGTCAAGTGGTATGGCCCTGGGGTAACAGCAAGCCCTTTCAATCATAGACTCTTTTTTGGTTCAGAAAACCTACAACTAACATTTTGGAAATGAAAAACATTCTTCCCAAAAAAGTTCCAGTAGAGGCAATGTTTTATAAAGTATCGTAATAGAATTAGTCTCAGAGTGTGGCTACAGTAACACTCACTCACCAACACTACACACCCCTTGGTTTACTTGCCAGACCTGTGGCCTCCAATCTGGCCATACGCCGGCATTTATGAACTTCTCTCCAGCACCTACTAACTTTTCTAGAGCCACTCCTGCCAGCATGCAAATACAGAGAGGCCATCAAACTCTCCACCCACCTGCCTCATACACTTCTCCTAGTCAGTACTGTGGAAGATTCTGGAGCAAAGATTTGGAATATACTAATAAAGCTCTTTATATCATTCAGACTTAGAGAGATGACAGGTCTCTCAAAAGGTTGGGTGTAGTTGTTTCAACAGTCATGAGGAAGTTTCAAAAATTTATAGACCCACAGAGTTTTTTGGTCAGCCTCACCCATAGTCACATTCCTACTGGTCATTCTGATCTTTCTCTGATGAGAGCTACTTTTAATTCCCTTCAAGTCTTGGGATCCAGAAGTGGAGGAGGTGCTAAAGGTGAAAGTTACTGAAAGAGGCAGTGGGGTGGGGGGATATGAAATTCTCATCCAGTTCACACAGGAATGAGGTAAGATGCAGGGATCTCCCACTAGATCTCCATCGACCACTTCAGGCACCCGTTCCCAGGTACAGGACCTTAAGTGTTTCTACTTGAGTGTAACGTAACTATAAATACAAATTCCCATATTTGTGAAAGGGAGGAGAGGGGGAAGCCTGAACAGTTCAAAAGTCTGCCTTCTTTGGGGTTTGGTTCTGAATTTTTTAAAGGCCTGTAAGGTGTGGCTAGGTTCTGTAACACTCAGCTCTTGCCTTGGGCCCCTTCTCCTCCAGATAGTCCGGCTTTTCATTTGGAAAGTTACCGCACGCAAAGCCTTGTAGACGACCAATCATGTCCTCTGATTCAGTCTCTTTTTTGGCACCAAGAAGGAATGGGCAGTGCCATTATTTAGCAAAGAAGTTCTCGGAGAGAAAACCTAGGTGTTGCAGGAAGTATTGTTTGTGACTCAGGTGGTAACAATCATAATATTTAGCATGTTTATAATGCTTTGCTGTTTCAAAGAGTATTTCACTCTTTGCAATGTTAATTTGCCCAGTGCCTCCAGGGAGTCTCCACTTTCATGAGGCAACTGGGACACGGAAGGGTGACGTGCTTGAGGTCACGTCAAGAATCCACAGCTGAGGCAGGATCAGGTCTGAAGTCTTGTCTTCTACACCAGGACTTCATGAGACGGCACCTCTTTTGAATTTCTTTCCTAGAAGAGCTGGTGGCAGAAAAATAAGTAGAGGCATGGTTGTTCTGTGAACCTACTGAGGCCATGTACAAACTCAGCTTCTTCGGTAATGGGGAGTTAACTCCAAAGCTGGTCTGTTCCTTGAGTATCCAACTCTGCCAAATTCGAATTCCAATAAGATGTGGCTATATTTAGTGTATCTTAAATGATCCCTTTGTGTGGTTAAAAAAAAATCAATTCCAATGTCAGGCATCATAATACATCTGTGCAAGAAATTATTATAACTTTTAAAGGAAAAAGATGGCATAGTTTATTAATTTAATATTAAAGTCTAGGCTTTTCTTTTCACTTTTTTTTTTTTTTTTTTTTTGTGCAGGGGGTAGGGGGACAGAGTCTGCCTCTCTCATCCAGGCTGGAGTGTGATGGTGAAATCACAGCTCACTGCAGCCTCAACCTCCTGGGCTCAAGTGATCCTCCCACCTCAGCCTCCCGAGTAGCTGGGATTATAGGCACACATCATCACTCCTGGCTAATTTTTAAATTATTTTGTAGAGATGGAGACTCACTGTGTTGCTCAGACTGGTCTTGAACTCCTGTGCTTAAGTGATGCTCCCGCATTGGCCTCCTGAAATGCTGGCATTATAGGCATGAGCCACCATGCCTGTCCACTTTCCACTTTTCTTCCTCAGGTAGCCTTACCCTGGTTTGTATCTTTCCCCTTGCTGTATCTATTTTTCTTGACCATTTATCTATTTTGCTGTATCTATTTTTCTTGACAATGTATAAATACTTTTAAGAAGCCTATCTTTGCCCAACTCTGGTCAGGGTCATTGGCAATTCATACAGCTGCTTGATTGCTACAGCTCTCAACCAAAATTAAGTCCCATATCTTACAAAGAGAAGGAATGGGGTAGGGCCAGTACATTTCAGGCCCACTGCTGGCTTTCTTTTTAGTCCTATCAGATTTCTCAATAGTTTGACAACCAACTAGATTAAGCATTGTAAAAATCATATTACACCAAGATGTGTAAGAGTAACAATTTCCTGGTATGCCTAAACATCTCAGGAAAATACTTGCTTAGTCCACTCACTGATGACAAAATTGGTTTGGCAGGATCAAGTCCTGAAGATTCCTCTGGTTTCTCTTCCCACCCTGGCAATGGGTAGAGATGGGAAAAAGTTACTTAGAGACACAGGGTCCAATTTACCTGCATGAAATTTGAGGAGGTAGTTACTCTCCTAATTAGAACCATGGGCCTTTGGAGAGAAAGGACCAGATGTCCAATATATAATTATGTAATGAATGAAGGAAATTCCTGACCAGTTAATGCTTTACTCAAGAGAAGTGATTCTCACCATCGAGGGAAACATGCATGTTCCTTTCTTGGACAATGAGACACTGTTGGACACTGGTGACTGGTGAATGACATTGTAGAACCCAGGACCTGGGATATCATTCTGAAAGGGAAGAGAAGGTGGCGTCATCGAGATATTTCAATTCCATTGTGCTTTTCCACAGGATTTACATCCATTAACACTGAACCTTACCGTAATCCCACAGCACAGGCGCTACCACCACTTGGCGGGTGACAGCCTGGCTGTACCATTTCCTGACTTGCCCGATCTTTGGCTCAGTTACCAAGTGGTGGGGCTGGAATTCCAAGCCAGGCTAAGACTCCTAAAGCCCTTGCTCTTTCCACTATGCCCTGCCGCATTCCAAAAGAACACAGTTGTTTTTCATGTCATTAGAGAAATGGGCCTCAAGTGGGACACTGAACGCGGCTGATGTACAAGTCAGTGTGCAGTGATTGGGCAAGCCAGACCCACGGCAAGGGAAGGGTGAGCAATTTCACGTTCACCCCACCCCACCTGACTCAGCTTCCTCCTCAGCCTTTCAGAAGAGAAACCAGGGAGTGTTTCTGTTTATAAAGCAAAATGAAACAAAAACCACCTTCATCCCAAACCAGGCCATTTCTAACTCTCAGACAAAAAGAGGCTAGCCCTTGAGGCTCAAGCACTGAACGATGCAGGCATGTGAGAGAGGAATAAGTGAGAGGTCATTTCCAAGTTCATTTCTGCTGCAGCAGCTCATCGGGCTTTCATTGCATTTCCCATGCTAGTTACCGGGGGAAGTAAATGTTGACAGAAGCTGGCTGAGCGGTGTGAAACGCTACGGACGCTCCACTGTCGCAAGAGGTTCCTGGGTACCTGCTTGGTGCCAGAAGCTTTTCCAAGTTGGTCTCATTTTCACCATTAGTCAGTGAGGAAGGGATTACTGCCCCTTTGATAGATGGAGACACTGAGGCACGTGGAGATGAATTTGTCCAAGGTCCCACTGCCGTAAGTGGCAGTACCTGACTTCAGTGCTAAGCGCATGGTGTGTGCTGTCTTGTTTACTCCTCACACGAGCTTTTTACAGTGAGATACGGTCAGGGCCACTTTAAGGAAAGTGAGGCCCAGAGACATTGGGCCATAGCTAGTAAGTGGCAAACCCCGGAGCTGAACCGAGACAGCCCGACTCCAGAGCTTGCCATCTCCAATCTCTGTCACTCAGGTCTGTCCTGTCTCTGCCGCCCCTACTGCCTTCCTTAGGGTAGAAAGCCCAAGGTACCATCAGTGCCTTCCAGGACTTTCCAGTCTGGCTGGGCAGTATGTAATCATGGTTTCATATAGGGGATAGAGTCAAAGTGCAATTAACAGGTTCTTCTGTGCTGACTTTTAAATGCAGTGAGCCCTTTCACCCTTGCCCCATGGCAGGTAGGGACAGGGGAGCTGATTCCCGCTTTAGGTGAGAATGATCCCGGTGGACGGAAGAGGAACTGACTGTCATGGAGCGTGAGGCAGGCAGCAGGAGGCACTGCGGAGCCAGGTACTCCAGCACCCCAGGCCAAGAGCTCAGGAGAACCCTGCTGTTGTGGATGCAGATGCGAAGGGCTACGGGGAGACAAGGAAGAGACTTTTCTAGGCAGCTGTTTTCAAGGCAAGCATCAATTTATTGAGTGCTCATTGTGTGCCATGCACCGTTCTGAGGACTTTACATGTACTATTAGCTCACTTAATCTCCATTTTAAAGAAGTTGGGGACAAAAGAGATAAGGCCCACATAACTGGTAAATGTCAGAGCCAGAACCGAGGCACTCTGACCACAGAGTCTGCTCTTAACCACGAAACCAAACTAACTTTCAAGTGAGATTGTATAGGATTAAAAAAATCCCCACTGGGTTATGAATCAGAAATTGGAGTCTCAGTGCTGCCACACGCTAAGTGACACTGAGCAAGTCACCTCTCTGGGCTTCCTTATTTGTAAGTCCAAGGTGCTGGGCCTTGGGGTGCTTTTGAGCTTCCGGAGTCCCTGAATCTAGGAAAGCTGACGCAGGAAGTGTCACTGTGACTCTTCTAGGTTGAAATAGCAGACAGTGAAGACACACACCTCTAGCTCCCGGTTATCGCCACGCTCTGAACCTGACCATCAGTTTGCAAGAATTTTCTGAGCACTCTTATGTGTCTGAGGAGCTAGGGTTTCCAGACAAAATACAAGACCTAAATGCTCCATCCTACCTGCCTAGTTAAATTAGAATTTCAGATAAACTGTAGATGACGATTTTAGTATATCCCATGCAATATTTGGGATATACTTGTACTAACAGAGTTGCCATTATCTGAAATTCTAATTTAACTGGACATCTTGTATTCTCATTTGCTGAAGCTCACAACCTTCCTGGGCTTTAACCACACTTTAATTCTGCCACTTTGCAAACGGGCTTGAGTCCAGGGCACATGGGAAGAAGACTGTTACCACTTCGCCCGGAGGAACGGAGTGCTGCCTGTTTGTTCTCAGCAAGCAAAAGGAGAGTCCTCCAGACAGCAGCGGCTAGAGCTGGCCAGCGGCAGCTTGTGAGGAAAACTGTTAAAAATTCCAAAATGTTGCTGGTGGTGGCTTGAAACTGGCCAGGGTGGGAGTATTTATACCACAAAAATGGGCAGATGCTACAACTCAGCAGTTTTCTTCAAGGAGGGTAAATGGTGGTTGACCAGCATGCCACCACCTTCGTGCAACGCCCAAGTAGGTCTCTGGGAGGGGAATGTCAAGCATTCTCCTGCAACTTCTAGAGGTGGGCGGATAGCACCCTAGGAGAGACCTTTCGCCTGTGTGATAATAGTTCCTGCAACTGACGTTCTGTGACTTGGATGAATTTAGGCCTCTCAGAGCAAATCCCAGAGAACGGGAATCCAAGTTGTGAGTGGTGTGAACTTAGCCACTCCTTGGTTTCTTGGCAAAAACCAAATAAACAAACAAAACAAAAACACCTATGGGGAGGGAGACGGGAAGAGAACTCACATTTACTAGCACACTATGGAAGCCCGGTGCCGGATGCCCTACCAGCCGTCTCCTTCGCTGCCTCTTAGCATGAGGATTAAAGGGGTCAATACACATAAAGCAGGTGGAACAGCACCGATGCAGCCCGCCATCATCATCACCATCACCACCATCACCACGCGTGACGTTGCCTACTACTGCCTCCATGGAGCCAGGACCCTCCCTGGGGAGTCACAAACCTTCAGAGTGGGACTGAGCAGCTTATTAGCAGCCTCTTGAAGTCCCCTGAGTGGAATGGGGCAAACATGCAATTTAGCAGACACTGATTGAAACCTACTGTGCATCAGGACCTGTGCTAAGGGTGGAAGATATAGGCGCAACCTGTTAGCAGCTCACAAGGTCTAGGAATGGGAGGAAGGAGACGCAACACAACAGTGCTCATGGATGGATGTGTGGTCGTGACTCGATGGGAAATGTGCAGACTTGAGTTGGGGTCATTCAATCCATTTTTGAGGGATTTGTGGGGTCTGGAAAGGACAGCAATGACCACGGCCCAAGAAGCCCCTAGGCAGGTGGTGGAGGTAAGACAGCACACACATTAACCTCGTGTCAAGGGCATAAGACGGACTGTGGGAGGTGCTTCCACCTGGGAAAGATGCTGGGGAAACAGGATCTGAGGACCAGGAGCTGTTACCTGGGTTCATCCTCACTCTGCCCAGCCTCGACTGCACAAGCTACTTCCCCCTGTTTTTGTCTCGGGATCATTATCTGAAAAGTGTGGATAATGATGGGATGTAGCTCACAGGGTTATTATGGGGATTAAATGGGGTAATAAATGCAAAAGCCTTTGAGGGGGACCTGGCATGTCATGAGTGCCAGCCCAGTGTTTGCAGACCCCTTTGGAAGGGGTGCTGGTGACTGGATATGGAGAAGTCAGGCCTCACAGAGCAGGGAGGCAGGGCAGACCCTACTGTGGGTCAGATATGCAGCTGAGGGCACACTTGGGGCAGCTGTCCCCTTGAACATGGTGACTTCTGCAAACTGAACCTCCTTTCATTAAAATATCCCTGGTCTAGTGTCATATCAAGTTAATAAGTGAACAATATTAACTTTGTATGATTTCATCACAAATTAACCACTGGCTGGCTTCCCATCTGGAAGGGTAGATTTACTATGTAATGGTATTAACACATATTTTTAAGTTGTGCCCATCCAGAGCACATGGTACTGATGTTCTACCAGTATTTATTTATTCAAGCCTGGAAGGGATGAGGTTTAGAACCATGAAATAGTCATTCCTGGCAAGGGCTTACCTACCTATTGCAACATCTTTATTTTTAGGATGAGGAAACAGAGAAGCAAAGACATTAAGGGGTGTCCTTAGGGGTACACAGTTTCGGAAACAGTGACCACAATCCAGGGTGAAGTGGAGACAGAAACACGGAGGCGGGGGTAGAAAATGTCCAACAGGCCGCTGGGCCATGCTCTGTCACACAGATCAGGCGTGTCTCTTCACCTACGCAAAGTTACCAGCACATCTGTAAATAACTCGAAAACGTTCAGGAAAACAGACTTCATTTCTAGCAGCCAAAATTGCCATTCCAGACACTGAGCTTTGTGAAGGATTCCTTGTACTCTGCAGTTAAGATTCTCATGGGGAATGTGAGCTAGGCAAGGAGGCCCTGATGGTTCACTGCAAAGTTAGCCTCATAAGGTAAGTGCACATTTCAAAGGGCACTGATTCTCTGTGTCAAAGATGTGCTAAGGTGGGCCACAGGACTACTGTGAGGAGGCAGCCACGTTCGATCTGGAGCAAGGGTGCGTGCGACTAATTCTTTAAGAAGGGTGGTGAAGCCCTGGAGTTTTAAAATCTGTTTTTAATTTGTATTGCCTCACTAAATTATCAGGTGATGTTAAACAAGATCTTTAACTTTTCAATGCCTATTTCCCTCAGGAAAAATGAGAATGAATGATAGAACAGGAATTTTTTTCTGTTTTTATAACTTGAGGAGACCTCAAAAATTATATAACACAAATTTTATGTTTCAGTTGAGGAAACTGAAGCCCAGAAAAGTCAAGTGACTGGTTTAAAGGCACACAGTCAGTGACAGAGTAGGACACAGAAAGCCTGATTGATGGATCCCCTGCCTTTTCCATAAAATTCCATCCTTATTTCTAAAATGTTTACAAATGCCGAGACGAAAGTTTTCATGTTGTCAGGTAATACGACCACATTTTAAAAGTTGGAACCCAATCTCTGAGCAATTCCTGTCTTTATTCAATGCTGCCTGTAGGTTTGGCTACCCGCCTCCTTGGTTCGTTCAGTTGAAAACGTTCTGAGAAGCAATCATCTCTTCAAACACTAACTTGAGAAGTCAGCCCGTTTGCTTTCTGAATTTGAGTGTTCAGAACTAGATCATGGGGGATGGGGCCCATCCACACTAGCTGACATCCTCCCCTGTCTTCAGCTTGGTCTGTTTCGCTAAGGCCTTTTCAGAAACTTGCTGACTTTCACAGGACAAAGTTACAGCTCTGCGGGCCACAAAGGCAGGCGTGGTGCAGTGTGTGGAAAGAGCAAGAGGCTTTGGAGTGAACTAGACCTGGGTTGAGGTCTAATTCTTTCAACATTGATTCAGCAAACATTTCTTTTGAGCCTCTTATGTGCCAAACCCTGCGTTGTGTGACCTTGGGTGGGTCATTTAACTTCCCCAAGCCTCGGTTTCCTCTTGTGTTAAATTAAAATAATAAGCCCTTCCTTTCAGCATTGTTCCGAGGATTAGAGATAAAAGGCAGTCTAAAAGTACACATAGTAAGGATAAGTAAATGGTGGCTGCTATTGTTTTTATCGGAGGCTGGGCTGCAAATATCCTAGAGATGGACAATATATTACCATTAAATTGACAAATGGGAAATCAGACAGAAAATGGGAAAGAGTCAAACAGTTAAAACAGAGGAACTAGAGAGAGAAGAAAACTCCTGAGCAAATATGTATTGTCTTTGGAGAAAACCTACAAGTGATTTAAAACTCTGTGTGTGTGTTTGTGTGTGTACACTCTATTCTTTATTATTTGCTTTCTTAGAATCCTAAAATATTAGAAGTGGAAGAAACTTAAAACATTCTCTAGTTCAGCATTCTTATCTACCAAGGAGGAATCAGGTTGAGGGCACCAGGGCTAGCCAAGGCCCCTCACTCCATGCCTTGGCTCCATTCAGAACCTAGATCTCCTCATTCCCTCTCTGCCATCTGGGCTAGGTGATAGAATGAAAACCATTTTCAGAGAGCAGCAAAAGATACATGAAATGAGGACTCCTCCAAAAGAACATTATTCTAAAGGTCTTGCTTAAATGAATGAAGGAATGAAAAATTTTTTAGATTCTAAGGACGCCTGTGAGTTGCTTCTGGTTGCTTCTGTCCCCTGATGGCGAGAGAAGAGAAAGTCAGGTCCCAGAAATCCCAAAGATTAAATAAGGACTGGTCAGGAACCACGCAGAACTTTCCAGGTTAGAGAGGAAAAGAGATGCGGCAAGATTTAGGGAAGGCGGGGGGAGGTGGGTAACACAGGAATATGATAACACGTTGTGGTAGTGGTGGTTTTGAGATGGCGTCTCATTCTGTTGCCCAGGCTGAAGTCCAGTGGCGCGATCTCAGCTCACTGCAATCTCCACCTCCTAGGTTCAAGCGATTCTCCTGCCTCAGGAGAGGTAGTATTTGGGTCTACAGGCACGCGCCACCACTCCCAGCTAATTTTTGTATTTTTAGTAGAGATGGGGTTTCACCACGTTGGCCAGGCTGGTCTCGAACTCTGGACCTCAAGTGATCTGTCCACCTTGGCCTCCCAAACTGCTGGGATTACAGACATGAGCCACTGCGCCTGGCTATAACACATTGTTTAAGGAAGTTGTTTTTGTTGTTGTTGTTGTTGTTGTTTTAAAGTAGGGCAGGGCTCATTACAAAGGTAATTTTTTTTTTTTCCAGACAGGGTCTCGCTCTGTCACCCAGGCTGGAGTACAGTTGCACTATCTTGCTTCAATGCAACCTCAACCTCCTGAGGTTCAGGTGATCCTCCTTCCTCAGCCTCTTGAGTAGCTGGGTCTGCAGGCACGCACCACTATGCCCAGCAAATTTTTGTACTTTTTTTTTCTTGTGGAGATTGGGTTTTGCTTTGTTGCCTGGGCTGGTCTGAAACTCCTGGCTCAAGCAATTAATTCTCCTACCTTAGCTTCTCAAAGTACTGGGATTACAGGCATAAGCCACCGTGCCCAGCCCTCCAAAGGTAATTCTAGATGTATTTGACTTTTCTTTTCCTCATGTTATTTGAAGTCATGTGATTTCCTCTCACAAGGATGAGGAAGATTTTTGTATTAACCTTTTACTTAATTGATAACACTTGGGAATTTTTGCAATTTTTCAGTTTTATAATGATTTTTAAAATATATTTTTTTCTTAAAATAGTTTTGGTCCAGTTCAATATTTTTGGCGCCATAAATCCAGACATAGTTGTTTTTCCCTGGATGTCCCATTTTTCAGGCTCATTCTTACAGTTAGTCCGGTCGGTGCCCCTCAGTGGAGCTGGTGCGGCGGCTCCTGGGAGCACACCGCCCTCCACTGTCCACAGAAAGACACAGCAGCCAGACAGAACGTGCCTGTCCCGCAAGGCTAAAATCCAGACTAAAACGAAAGAACCCCTAAGACAACGCCATTACCTTCTTTTGAGAAAATCTCTTGGCTTGACTATTGAATCCTTTTTTTTCTGATTCTGGGATTACTGGAGCTTGAGATTTAAAAGGAATGGAGGATTGTGTTGGATATGCAGCAGTAAAACCTAAACAACAAAAATGAAATAAAATCAAAATGAATACAAAACAATGATTGACAAATGTGGAAAACACAAAGGTGTATATTAAAGTTTTATTTTAAATGGTAGAGAAGAGAAACTTGCCTTTTGACAGGAAATAGACACGAAACCAGATTTTTAAAAAATCCCCACTTTCTTTCCCTCTTGGCAATTTATCGGACTTCCCCCTTCCAGCGCTTACACTAGTGAGATGTGGTCACATAAAGTACCTTAAAGCAGGGCTGTCCCGGGGAAAAGCGAGGAGATGATAGTAAAGACATTCTTGCCAGGCAGGAAGGAGACAGCAAAACTATTCTGGGAGCAGCCTGGACAAGGCGCGGTCAGAGGACAGAGGAAGCGTCCTCACTGCTCCTTGGCCTAGATTCAGACACCAGCATTAGGCCGTTAAAATCGAAAGAGGTTAGGGAAATCCCAGCGTGGGGCTGGCTCTCACTTTCCAGGGCACTGTGCAAGAGAGGCGTAAGTTTTCGTTTCTGCTTTGAGCAGACATGGGGTTAAAAAGCAGAAAGGGCTTATCTATAGAAACTGAAGTTAAAAGTTCCTTTGTCTAGGTTGTGATGTGTAAATGCGTATCTGATGTATAAACTCCCCTCCTGCTGAGACTTCCACAACTGCTAGAACTTGGCAGCATCTGTCTGCATAGCAGGTCGATTATAGACTCTAACCTGTAAGTGTAATGGACTCTGACTCCAGTTTTCTGATGTTTGATGGCTGATAGCTCTTCAGCTTCACCACTCCCTCATTCCCTTCTGCCCCAACACTGGGCAAGTGGATGAGAAAGCCCAGTGCTCCCTCCTGTGGCACCAGTTGGAAGTTCAAACCACACAAACCCCTGCCCTCAGTCCAGCCCCGCTTTCCAACCGTAAGAAAACCCCCAAGCCAGGCTCCTTTCCCTGCTCTCTCAAGCCATTATTGGATCAGGTTAGGAAGGCTGTGCTGCTGTCCTCAGAAGGCCTCACTACGTGGGTGATAAGCCTTTTCCTACACTCTTGATGAGCATGTGTGCGGCATCGTAAGTCTTGACATCCAAACCAAATTTTGGGTGGGAGGGTGCATCCTGACTCTGTAGGCTGTTCACAACAGTAAGCCAAATTATTTTAACATCAGAATCCTAACCCTCAGAGAGAAAATACATGCAGAAATGGGGAAAAAACAGTCAAGGGAAGGAAAGAAGAAAGTATGTGTTAGCCATAGCAGAGGGTGGTTTGTATGGAGACTGTTAGTAAGGCTCATTTCTTCATCTCTGAATTTTTTTAAAAAAACAATACTCCTTTTCAGAGTGGGAAGCCTGAAGACAATAGGGACCCCTTGAGGGGTACAATCATGAACCAGCTTCACAGATGAGGAAACTGAGGCTTAGAGGGATTCAGTTATTCATCCAAATCACCCAGCACTTAAGAGGAACAGGTGGGGTGTGAACATGATTTGCCTAATGAGCCCAGGCTCTTGAGCTCTGAACTGTGCTTCCTCTTCCTGAGCTGGCCTCTAGTAAGTGCTCAATAAACAGATGACTGATACAATGGGGAGAGGGACACTTGAGCCTAATCTGCCTGGATGGAGGATAAAGCAAGAAAAAGGAGCTGAATACATGTTTAAGTAGAAAATACTTGGGGATATCAATATACAGTAAAAGTATTCTTCTCCTCCCCTCCCCATTTAAGCAGATGAATGGCTATGGTTTTGGTTTGTTTGCTTTAAGAGAGCTATACAGCAAATCAAAAGGCAGAAGCAGCTGCAAGACTTACTGGCTTTTGTTTCTAAAAACCTAAGCCTATAGAGCAGCTAAGAGAGTGTGCAGAGGAGGCAGTAAAGAAAGAGAGTTGTTAAAAAAAGGTTACAGGAAGGACATTCTCCTGGGGAAAGGAGAGGTTTCTGCCTGACTGGAAAGGAGATCCAAGGCTTCTGGCTATAACAGAATGGCATTTGTCAGAGCAGCCCTCTTGATGAAACAACTAAAAAAGTAGAATTTTTGAAAACCACTCTGAATGATTAAATTCCTATTTCTGACCGAAACGGGACTAGATTTGCCCTCCCAGCTGGGAAAAAAAAAAGTTAAAAATGGGCAAGATATATAAAGCAATCAAGACACTGGACATCAGGCAACAAAGGACATGGATCCCTGAGAGAAGCAAAATAAATGAGGTTGGCAATAAGATGGCCCCCAGCTTTCTGCCAGGAGGAAATCTCCAGACCACAGCACAGGAAGAAGGGATCCAGATGGGGCCCCGTGGTCTTCCTGAGTTGAGGAAATGGATCTGGGAGTCCAGAAAGGCCAAGACAGCTAAGTTCACAGAGCAGAGTACCAGAGAAGAGAGAGCTACCCAGAGGGAGAGCTATGGAGCTCTGCAACAGGGTCCCCTGAGTAAGTTCCTGGGTAGTGACCAACACATGCACATGAGAAAACTACCCAGGGCTGGAGAAGGAACCACCTGGCAGAACTCAAGTGAGCAATCCCTGAGGCTTCCACAGGGCCAGGAATAGCTCCTGCTTTCATGAGTCACAGCAGGAAAACCTCACAATTCATGGAACACAGAGTATGCAGGAGGGTTTCGCCTCAGAAATAGGGCCAAATTACCCCTAGACTCAATACTGCTCTGGTTCCAGCTAACAAAGCTTTAAAGCAAGACCTGAAAAGATCAAACTGTTTCCAAACAATTTAACTGCATCTCAGAACAAAGCACAAGAATATTTATGGGACTACAAAAATAGACAGCACCTAAGAGGTAAAATTCAAAATACCTGGCAATGATAAAAAATTAATAGGAGGAAGAAGGACAAAATATACTTCAAAGTGGGGAGAAAATAAACAATCAAAACCAACTCGGAAATGATACAGATGATAGAATTAGTGGAGAAGAACACTATAACTGCTATACTAACTGTATTTCATATGTTCAAGAAGCCAGAGAAAAGACTGAACATATTAAGTAGACATGGAAGATATAATGAAAAGATCCAAATCAAACTTTCAGATGTGAAAACTAAGATGTCTGAGATTAAAAATACACTAGATGAGATGAATAGCAAATTAGACATTAGAGAAAAAGAAGATTAGTAAACTTGAAGATATAGAAATAAAACTATACAAAATAAAACACAGAAAAAGGACAAGAAAAAGGATTAGTGAGCTGTGTGGAAACTTTGAGGAGCCTAACATATATGTAATCAGGCTCTCAAAAAAAGAAATATGAGGAGAGAAGCAACAGAAAAAAATAGTTCAAGAAAAAATGGTTGAAATTTTTCCAAATTTGATTAAAAAAAACTATTGACTTACAGATTCAAGAAAGTCACTTAATGTCAAATACAAGAAACATGAAGAAAACGACACCGTAGGCCAACCATAATCAAATTGCTTAAAAAGTGACAAGAAGAAAATGTTAAAACTGGGCAGAGAAAAAAGACATGTCACATGTGAAGAAACAAATATGAGAATGACAGCAGATTGGTATTGAAAACAACACCCTTAAGGCACTAAAAGGAAAAAAAAATAAAAATAAAACCTGTCACCCGGCCGGGCGCGGTGGCTCAAGCCTATGTAATCCCAGCACTTTGGGAGGCCAAGACGGGCGGATCATGAGGTCAGGAGATCGAGACCATCCTGGCTAACATGGTGAAACCCCGTCTCTACTAAAAAAATAAAAAAACTAGCCAGGCGAGGTGGTGGGCGCCTGTAGTCCCAGCTACTCGGGAGGCTGAGGCAGGAGAATGGCGTAAACCCGGGATGCGGAGCTTGCAGTGAGCTGAGATCCGGCCACTGCACTCCAGCCTGGGCAACAGAGCAAGACTCTGTCTCAAAAAAAAAAAAAAAAAAAAAAACACAAGAGACAGAGAAAAGGTAAATAAAGAACAGATGGGACAAATAGAAAGCACGTCACAAGATGACAGACAAACTTATATACCAATAATCACATTAAAGGTAAATAATCTAAATATCCCAATTAAAAAACAGAGATTCTCAGATTGCATAAGAAAGAAAGACCCAACTATATGTTACCTCTGAGAAACATACTTTAAATATCAACCCAGAAATAAGTTAAAAGTAAAATAATGGAAAAAGATTTATTACACTAACACTAAGCAAAAGATAGATATTATCAGATAAAGTAGATTTCAGAGCAAAAAATATTACCTGCATTAAAGAGAGTCATTTCATAATGGGATCATTATGAGGAGTCAGCTCCTCAAGAGAACCTAACAGTCCTAAATGCTGATGTACCCAATAAAAAGAGATAGAAAATATAAGAAGCGGAAACTGATAAAACTGCAAGAAAAATAGAAAATTTCAAAATTATAGTCAGAGATTTCAAAACATCTCCCTCAATAATTTAAACAAGTAGATCGATCAGTAAAGATATATGAAACTTGAACAAAACTATTACCTAACCTGACCTAATTGGCATTTATAGAACACTCCACCTATCAATTCCATACAAGCTGTCCCAGAAAACTGAAGAGGAAAAGACATTTCCAAACTCATTCAATGAGGCAACCACTACCTGATACCAAAACTATACGGTGTCATTACAAGAGGGATCAAGAGCCCTCATAAATGTAAATACATAAATTCTTAGAAAAATTTTAGCAAATCAAATCACACGATATATAAAAAGATAATACATCACGACCAACCCCAGTAATGCAAAAATAGTTTAACATTTGAAAATCAATATAATTCATCATATTAATGAACTAAAAAAGAAAAACCAAATGAGTATCTCAATACATAAAAAAAAAATCATAACTGTAACAGGTACTCTTTTTATCTGGCTTCTTTCATTCACCATAATTACTAAGAGATTCATCTCTGTTGCTGATATATCAATACTCCATTGCTTTTTATTGTTGAGTAGTATTCCGTTGTATAAAAACATGATGTTTATTCATTGGTGATGTAAATTTGAGTTGTCGCCACTTTTGGGGTATTACAAATAAAACTGCTATGAGCATTTTATCTACAAGTCTTTAAATGGAGATAAGATTTCATTTTGTGGGGTAAATGCCTAGGAGTGGAAAGACTAGATCAGATGTTTAACTTCTTAAAAGACTGCCAAAATATTTTTCATAGTCATTGTACTTTTGTACACCCCCACTATAGTGAAAATTTCCCTGACTTCACATTCTCATCAGCAATGGGAAGTCTTTTTAATCTCAGGCATCCAATTAGGTATGTAATGGTAGCTCATTGTGGTTTTAATTTGCATTTCCCTAATGACTAATGATGCTGAACATTCCTTCATATGCTATTTTCCCTCTGTATATCTTTTTTTTGGTGAAGTAACTGTTTAGTAGATACAGAAAAAAGCTTTTCATAAAATCTAATATCCTTTGATGATTAAAAGAAAAACTCTAGCAAACTAGGAATAGGAACAAACTTTGTTAATCTGATAAAAGGTGTCTATAACAAAAGCCTATAGCAAACAGGATACCAAATTGTGAAATATTAAAAGCTCTCCCTCGAGATAGGGAGTGAAACCAGTACAACTGCTATCATCCTTCTATTCAGCACTGTACTGAAGGTCTCTAGCCAATACAAATGCCTACATAAAATATATTAAAAATACATAAAATATAAAATATATGGATGAGAAAGGAAGAAATCAAGTTGTCATTTTCACAGATGACAAGATTGAATATAGGGAAATTGCAAAAGAATCTATGGATACCCTATAAGAGGTAATAGTTGGATTTAGTGAGGTCGCCAGAATCAAGGTCAATATACCAAAATCAATTAATATTTTTGTACACCAGCGACAATTTAAAATAAAATTTAGGCCGGGCACGGTGGCTCAAGCCTGTAATCCCAGCACTTTGGGAGGCCGAGACGGGCGGATCACGAGGTCAGGAGATCAAGACCATCCTGGCTAACACGGTGAAACCCCGTCTCTACTAAAAAATACAAAAAAACTAGCCGGGCGAGGTGGCGGGCGCCTGTAGTCCCAGCTACTCCGGAGGCTGAGGCAGGAGAATAGTGTGAACCCGGGAGGTGGAGCTTGCAGTGAGCTGAGATCCGGCCACTGTACTCCAGCCTGGGCGACAGAACAAGACTCCGCCTCAAAAAAAAAAAAAATAAAATAAAATAAAATAAAATAAAATTTAAAATTACCATTTATAACAGCATAAAAATCAAATGCCTAGAATAGATATAATGAAGATATGTAAGACTTCTACATAGAAAACGCTAAAACATTGAGAACAATTTAAGGTAACTTAAAAGGATCTATACATGGATTAGAGAAGTTAATATTTATTGTAAAGATGTAAATTATCCTTAAATTGATTTATAGAATCAATGTAATCCAAATTAGAATGAGAGTAGAGATTTTTTTAAGACATTAATAAGCTGATTATAAAATTTTTATAGCTACCCTGATTTGATCATTACACATTGTATGCTTGTATCAAAATATCACATGTGCACCATAAATATGTACAACTATTACATATCCATAAAAATTAAAAATAAAAAAGTAAAATAAATTTATATGGAAATGCACTGGGGTCAAGAATAGCCAGCATAAACAAAGAAGCACAAAGTTGAAGGGCTTATGCTACTAAAGAGTTATTATAAAGTTACAGTAACTAGGACAGTATGATATTTGAACAGAATAAATAATCCAGAAGCAGAGCTGCGTATGCCTGGACACTTGATTTATGACAAAGATAGCAACAGCAATACAGAGGAGTAGAGAATGAGCAGCCTTTCAATAAGTGGTGCTGGGTTAACATGGAAAACAACAGACTTGGGCATCTTCCTCATACAAAAACAATTTCAAGTGAATTGTAGATCTAAATGTAAAAGGTAAAGTAATAGAGTTTCTAGAAGAAACTATCTTGGGACGGGCAAAGATTTCTTAAGTATTAATAGAATAGACATATACACTAAACATAAAGAGATTGATAAATTGGGCTATATTAAAATCAACAGTTTCTGTTTCTTAGCACATTGTTAAGAGAGTGGAAAGGAAAGTCCCAGGATAGGGGAAGACATTTACCCATAGCTAAAAAATGACTTGTTTCTAGAATAGTTAAAGAACCCCTATATATAAGGACAGAATGGTTTAAAGAACTCCTATAAACATATTTTAAAAAAGAAAGAAAGAAAAGAAAGAAAAACCCAGCAGAAGAAAATGGGCAAAAACGTTAAACAGTCACTTCTCCAAAGAGAATATCCAAAAGGCCAGTCAACATGAAGAAGTGCTCAATCTCACTGACCTAAGGCAATGCAAATTAAAACTATTATGAGCTTAAAATGTTGGTGAGGATTTGGAGCAGGTGGAATTCACATATATTGCTTGTAAGGAGGTAAAATTGGCACACCTACTTTGGAAAACTGTTTGGCAATATCAACTAAGCTTACCCTAAACATACCCTATGACCCAGCGGTTCCACTCCTCGGGTATAGACCCATGAAATACATAAACATGTGTCCCACAAGACAAGCACAAGAATAGTTACAGAAGTTTTTATTCATAATAGCCCCCAACTGGAAACAACCTAAAAGTCTTTCAGTAGTAGAAGAGAAAAATAAATTGTGGTATATTCAAACAAGAGTAATAAAATGAACAAATTACTGATATATAAGATAAAACAACATGAAGTTAAATCTCCGAAACATAAGTGAAAAAAGTCTGAGAGAAAAGAGTTCATATTGTATGATTCACATTTACACAACGTTCAAAAACAAACTAAAGTCATTAATGATGTGAGAAGTCAGGATAACCGTAGTGTTTACTTTTGTGGGGAAGGGAGATCAATCTGAGAAGGGACAAGGGCTTTGAGATGCTGCTGACATTCTGTCTTGGTCTGAGAAGTAATTCCACAGGTGGTGTCTTCCTTGTGAATATTCATTAAGCTATACAATTAGGATTTGTGCACTTTTCCTGAATATATACTTATGCTTCACTTTAAAGAAATATTAAAGAAAAAGAGAGTGCAAAATCAGAGGATGGGAGGAAGAAAGAGATTTCTCTGGATTTGAGACCAGCAGTGACTCTGGAAGCCCACCAGGGAGGTGATAATAGCCTTGAAAGAAAAAGCGCTAGAGCCTAGGAGGATCTAGGAGGATCTCAAAATGATGTTTCCAGTCTCAGCAATAATTCCTAAACCACAGGTATGGCCCAGAATACACTAACAAACCAGAACACTAGTTTGCCAGAAAACTAGCAAAACCAAAGGGAGCACGTGAGCTAGGACACTGGGGATCTCACCAATGTGGATGGTTGACCAATGACATGAGTATTCCTCCCCTCCCCAACCCAGCCTCCCAGGATTACACTAACTATTGGGAAAGTTCCAAACTTGAAACAGCCATGAGGGAGATAGGATTTATGCTGATAACGGCTGGAGTTATCCTTTCCAACAACCCAGCAGAATGGGGGTTTGCAGTCATAACTCAAGTTGGGTTCTAGGAAATAAAAAAAGATCTCTTACATATCTAAATTTGAGGATAGAGATTCTTACCAGATACATGGAAATAACAAGTCTGGGTTTTGTTTATTTGTTTTTTATTTTTAAAGAGACTTCCTCCTTCTTCTCTCATCCTTTCTTCTCACAGTTTCTTCCTAATCATCACACTTGAAACAGTAGGGCCTAAAGTCATCTATCTGATATGCCTATAAGGATGGCCTTGTGGATATAACCCAGGATTTACTATTCCCCCCAAATTTGCTCTTATGCACTAAAATAAGCATATGTCAGGAGCTATCTCCTCCCTGCAAAGACACGTGTACCTTTCTGTACTTCAATGGCACGTCTGGGATGTTTGCCAGTGCGTTCATTTTTCTGTGCAGAGTTGTCCATGTTAGCAAAATACTGTGATGTGTTCCATTTGTTTGATGAAAAGCTCTACTGCATGTTCTCCTAAGCACCTGAAACAGCAAAACACAGCATTTGTAGAGATCATTTCACATTGGTTAATGATTGCAAATGGGTTCTATTCTATCTACAGGGTAGACAGAAATGGTATGGGTGCTGGCTGAGATCTACCAAGTCCAGTGACCCAAAGCCCCAAGCACACTGTGCTGCCTGCAGTAGGAACTGCATAAGAAGTCACTGTTGATGTTGCTGACAGAACTACCGAAGGCTTGGCTTTTATTTTTATTTTTTGATTCGGAGTTTCGCTCTTGTCACCCAGGCTGGAGTGTAATGGCGTGATCTTGGCTCACTGCAACCTCTGCCACTCCCCACCCCGGGTTCAAGTGATTCTCCTGCCTTAGCCTCCTGAGTAGCTGGGATTACAGGCGCCCACCACCTGTAATTTGCATTTTTAGTAGAGACGGGGTTTCACTATGTTGGCCAGGCTGGTCTCAAACTCCTGACCTCAGGTGATCTGCCTGCCTCTGCCTCCCAAAGTGCTAAGATCACGGGTGTGAGCCACCACGCCTGGCCTATTTTTATTTAAATTTCGCTTTACTGAGATATAATGTATATACAACTAAAATTAATCAGTATTAGTTGTACAATTCCAAGTTTTGGCAAATGTTTACAGTTGAGTTAAATACCACCACTATTAAGATATTAATTTATCTATGATGCTGAGAAGCTCCCTGTGTCCCTTTGCAGTCAGTACCCTCCCAACCACTGCTCTGGCAACCACTACTCTGCTGTCACAATTGTTGCCTTTCTACAGTGTCACATAAGTACAATCATAGGGTAGACATTCTTTCCTGTCTTTTTTCACTTAGTGTAACGCTTTTGAAATTCTTCCATATTGTTGCATAGATCAGTAATTTGTTCCAATTGTTCTACATCCTCACCAACATGTGTTTGCTCAATCTTGTTAATTTTAGACATTCTAGTGATTTTACAGTGGTATCTCGTTGTCATTTTCATGTGCTTATTTATCTTCTTTAGTGAAGTGTGTTCAAATCTTCTGCCTTTAAAACAAAAAAATTGGGGCCAGGCATGGTGGCTCACACCTGTAATCACAACACTTTGGGAGGCTGAAGCAGGATTGCTTGAAGCGAGAAGTTCGAGACTAGCGTAAGCAACATAGTGAGACCCCATCTCTACAAAAAATAAAAAATTAGCCAGCCTGTAGTCCCAGCTACTCTGGAGGCTGAGGTGGGAGAATTGCTTAAGCCCAGGAAATCAAGGCTGCACTGAGCCATGATAGCGCCACTGCACTCCAGACTGGAGCGCAGAGCAAGAGCCTATCTCAAAAAAAAAAAAAAAAAAAAAAAACCACAAAAAACAAAAATGATTGGATTTAATTGGGTTATTACTAAGTTGTAAAAGCTAATACATTCTGGATACAAGCCTTTTATCATATACGTTTTGAAAATATTTGCTCCCAGCTGATATCTGCCTTTTTATTTTCTTAACATTATCTTTTGAATGCAAATTTTAAAATTTTGATCAAATTTGTCAAAATTTTCTTTTAAGGTTTTAAGATTTCTTTTGTCAGATCTAAGCAATTTTTGCCTAGGTCACAAATACTTTCTTCTACATTTTTTTTTTTTTTTTGAGATGGAGTCTCGCTCTGTCGCCCAGGCTAGAGTGCAGTGGCGCGATCTCAGCTCACTGCAAACTCCGCCTCCCGGGTTTACACCATTCTCCTGCCGCATCCTCCCGTGTAGCTGGGACTACAGGCGCCCGCCATCTCGCCCGGCTAGTGTTTTTTTTTTTTTTTTTTTTTTTTTTTTTTTTTTAGTAGAGACGGGGTTTCACAGTGTTAGCCAGGATGGTCTTGATCTCCTGACCTTGTGATCCGCCCGTCTCGGCCTCCCAAAGTGCTGGGATTACAGGCTTGAGCCACCGCGCCCGGCCCTTCTCCTACATTTTCTTTTAGAAGTTTTATAGTTTTAGCTCTTACATTTAGGCCTATGATCCATTTTGAATTAAATTTTGTATATGGTATTAAGGTAAGGGTCAGGTTCATTTTATTACATTTGGAGATTCAATTAATCCAGCACCATCTGCTAAAAAGAATATCCTTTTTTCACTGAATTATCTTCGCACATTCATCAAAAATCTACTGTGTGTGTATGTGTTTATTTAGATATATCTAGTGCTATTTCTAGATTCTCTATTCTGTTCTTTTGAACTCTGTGTATATCCTTATACCAACAGCACACTATCTTGCTTTAGAATAAGTTTTAAAATCAGGTAGTTTCAACTTTGTCTTATTTTTCAAAATTATTTTGACTATATTAGCTCTTGTGCTAGCCCTTTTGAATTACCATATAACTTACAGGTCAATTTCTGCTTAAAAAAAAAAAAAAAAACAACCTCCCTGGATTTTGATTGAGATTGCATTGAATCTATAGAACGATTTAGGGAGAGTTTACATCTTAACTTTGTTGAGTGTTATATTCCATTAATATGGTACACTCTCCATTTATTTGGATATTATTTAACTTCTCAGCAATATTTTACAGTTATCAGTGTACAAATATTGCACATATTTTCTTAAACTGATTCCTAAGTATTTCATATTTTTATGTCATAAAAATGGTCTTAACATTTTTTAAATTTCTAACTGTTTATTGCTGGTGTACAGAAATTTAAGTAATTTATGTATATTGATACTGTATCCTGCAACCTTGCTAAACTTTTTTTTTTAGTTCTAGTAGCTTTTTTGTCAATTAGGAATTTCTACATATATAATCATGTCATATATGAATAAAATGATTTATTTCTTCCTTTCTAATTTGTATGCCTATTATTTTTTTTTTATTGTAATATTGCAATGACTAGGGCATCCAGTACAATGCTGAACAGAAGTGACAACAGTGGACATCTTTGTCTTGTTACTGGCTTGAGTGGGAAAGCATTCAGTCTTTCGGCATTAAGTACAATGTTAGTTGTAGGTTTTTTTTAATAAAACCTTGTTATCACTTCTAATCTTAGTTTCCAAAGAGTTTTTAACAGGAATAGGTGATCAATTTTATCAAATACTTTTTCTGCATCTATGGAGATGATCATATAATCGTTCTTTGTGAATATATTAATTGAATTACATTGATTGATTTTCAAATGTTAAAACAACCTAGTGTTCCTGGAATAAATGCTACCTGGTCATAAGATATTATCATATATTTTATATACTGAAGGATTCAATTTGCTAAAATTCTGTTAAGGATTTTTGCATCTGTGTGGGGAAAAGAAAGAAAGATCAGACTGTTACTGTGTCTATATAGAAAGAAGGAGACATAAGAGACTCCATTTTGCTCTGTATTTGAGATGCTGTTAATCTGTGACCCTACCCCCAACCTTGTCCTTGCAAGAGACATGTGCTATGGTGACTCAAGGTTTAAAGGATTTTGGGCTGTGCAGGCTGTGCTTTGTTAAACAAGTGCCTGAACGCAGCTTGCTGGTTAAAAGTCATCACCACTCTCTTAATCTCAAGTACCCAGGGATACGCACACTGCCAAAGGTCGCAGGGACCTCTGCCTAGGAAAGCTACGTATTGTCCAAGGTTTCTCCCCATGTGATAGTCTGAAATATGGCCTCTTGGGAAGGGAAAGACCTGATCGTCCCCCAGCCTGACACCCGTGAAGGGTCTGTGCTCAAGAGGACTAGTACAAGAGGAAAGAAGGCCTCTTGGCGGTGGTTGGCAGTTGAGATAGAGAAAAGCATCTGTCTCCAGCCCGTCCCTGGGCCGTAATGGAACAGCTCTGTATAAAACCTGATTGTATGTTCTGTTTACTGAGAAAGGAGAAAACCACCTTAGGGCGAAAGGCGGGACTTGCTAGCTTAATGCTGCTCTTTATGCACTAAAAAGGTTTATGGAAATGTTTACATAAGCATATCAAGGCACAGCACTTTTCCTTAAACTTATTCATGTCACAGAGAACTTTATTCATATGTCTTACTATTGACTTTCTCCCTATAATGATCCTGTTATCCTGCCACTTCCTTTTCTTTAAGATGTTAAAGATAATTATCAATAAATACTAAGTGAACTCAGAGACTGGTGCCAGCGTGGGGGTCCTTTGTATGCTGAGCGCCGGTCCCCTGGGCCCACTTTTTCTTTGTCTATACTTTGTCTCTGTGTCTCATTTCTTTTCTCAAGTCTCTCATTCCACCTAACGAGAAACGCCCACAGGTGTGGAGGGGCAGGTCACCCCTTCACATCTGTGTTCACGAAGGCTATTAATCTGTAGCTTTCTTTTTCATTTTAAAAATGTCTTCGATTTGGGCATCAGAGTAATGCTTGCTTCATGAAATGAGTTGGAAGGTGTTTTTTTTCTCTTTTAATTTCTGGCACAGTTTGTATAAAATTGGTGTTAGTTCTTCCTTAAATTTACAAGTGAAGCCGTCTTAGCCTGGAGTTTTCTTTGTGGGAAGATTTTTATTTTTTTTATTTTTTTATTTTTTTATTTTTTTTTTGAGACGGAGTCTCGCTCTGTCGCCCGGGCTGGAGTGCGGTGGCTGGGTCTCAGCTCACTGCAAGCTCCGCCTCCTGGGTTTATGCCATTCTCCTGCCTCAGCCTCCCGAGTAGCTGGGACTACAGGCGCCCGCCACCTCGCCTGGCTAGTTTGTTGTATTTTTTAGTAGAGACGGGGTTTCACAGTGTTAGCCAGGATGGTCTTGATCTCCTGACCTCGTGATGCGCCCGTCTCGGCCTCCCAAAGTGCTGGGATTACAGGCTTGAGCCACCGCGCCCGGCCTGTGGGAAGATTTTTAATGACAAAGTTCATTAACTTAATAGATATAGGCTCTTCAGATCATCTATTTCTTCTTAACTGAGCTTTGGTAATTTGTATATTTCAAGCAAATTTTTCCATTTCATCTGTCATGAAACTTACTGGCATCAAGTTATTTATCATCCTTTCAATATCTGCAGATTCTGTAGTAATGTCCCTACTTCATTCCTGATATTGGTAATTTGTGTTTTACATATTTTTGTCAAGTCTGGCTAGAAGTTTACCAATGTATTGATTTTTTTAAAAGAAAACAGCATGTGGTTTTATTGATATCTCTCTACTGTTTTTCTAAATTTTCTATTTCATTGACCTCTATGATTATCTTTTCTTTCTTCCTGCTTACATTGGGTTTCATTTGTTCTTCTCTTTCTAGCTTTTTAGGTGGAAGCTTCAATAATTGAATTTAGATCCTTTATTATTATTATTATTATTATTATTATTATTATTATTATTATTATTTTTGAGACGGAGTTTTACTCTTGTTGCCCAGGCTGGGGTACAATGGCACAATCTCGGCTCACTGCAACCTCCAACTCCCAGGTTCAAGTGATTCTCCTGCCTCAGCCTCCCCAGTAGCTGGGATTACAGGCTTTCGCCACCACATCCAGCTAATTTTTTGTATTTTTAGTAGAGATAGGGTTTCACCATGTTTGCCAGGCTGGTCTCGAACTCCTGACCTCAAGTGAACTGCCCACCATGGCCTCTCAAATTGCTGGGATTACAGGTGACATGAGCCACCACACCCAGTGCCGCCTTCTTTCTGAATACATGTATTTAATATCTTAAATGTTCCTGTAAGCACCGTTTTAGTGGCATCTCATATATTTTAACATGTTGTGTTTTCATTTTTCTTTCAGTTTAAAATATATTTTTTTATTGTAATTTCTTTTTTATACATGGCTTATTTGGAAGTCTGATGTTTAATTTCCAAGTAGTCAGGGGGATTCTCTAGTTATTTTTTTGTTGTTGATTTGAATTTTCCTTTTGTTGTTGAATGGGGGTTTTTATAAATGTCAGTTAGGTAGAACTGGCTGATAGTTTGTTCAAGTCTTTTACATCCTTACTGATTTCCAATTTATTCATTCTAATACTAAGAGAGAAGTGTTGAAATTCCCATATTATATTATTGTGAATTTATTTCTCTTTTAAGCTTTGTCGATTGTTGTTGTGTGTTTTGAAGCATTATTATCAGGTGCACGAATATTTATAATTTTTATCTTTTTGGTGAATTGACCCCTTTATCATTATGAAATACCCTGCTTTATCCCTGGTAATATTCCTTGTTCTAAAGTCTATTTTTCTGATATTAACACAGCCATTCCAGCTTTCTTTTGATTACTACTAGCACATTATATTTTTTCTGTCCTTTTACTTTTAACCTGCTTGTGTCTTTCTATTTAATTATTGAGTTTTCTTCACACTTCTGCTGGAAGGAATGTGTCTTTATATTTAAAGATGGTTTTTTAAAGACAACATATCTTAGGTCCTGGTTTTTAATCTAATCAAACTCTGCCTTTTGATTGGAGTGTTTAGAACTTTTACATTTAATGTAGCACTTGATAAGGTTGGGCTTAAACCTATCAATTTCCTACTTGTTATACGGGCCCTTGTTTCTTTCTTCTTGGATCCTTTGAGATTAAGTGCATATTTCTTATGATCCCATTTTATCTTCATTTCTGACTTATTAGCTATAATTATGTATAGTGATTGATTTAAGGTTTACAGTATACATCTTTAATTTATCACAAATAATAGTATGCTACTTCACATATAATGTAAGAACTTTACAATACACTTCCATTTCCTACCTTCCATCTTTTCTGTTACTTTTGTATACATTTTACTTCTACATATATTATTAATTTCATATTATTTTTAAACACTCAATTATCTCTTAAAGAAATTAAAATAAAAAAATGTATTTTAACTTTATCATTTCCAGTGCTTTTCTTTTTTTTTTGAGATGGAGCCTCGCTGTGTCACCCAGGCTGGAGTGCAGTGGCGCGATCTCGGCTCACTGCAAGCTCCGCCTCCCGGGTTCACACCATTCTCCTGCCTCAGCCTCCTGAGTAGCTGGGACTACAGGCCCCTGCCACCACGCCTGGCTTTTTTGTATTTTTAGTAGAGATGGGGTTTCAACCTCTTAGCCAGGATGGTCTCGATCTCCTGACCTTGTGATCCGCCCGCCTCGGCCTCCCAAAGTGCTGGGATTACAGGCGTGAGCCACCGCGCCCAGCCTCCAGTGCTTTTCAATTCTTTGTGTAAATTCAAGATTCTTTCTAGTGTCATAGTCCTTCTATCTACAGAAATTCTTTTAACTTTTCATGTAGTGCAGGTCTTCTGATAATGCATTCTCTAGGTTTGTGTCTGTCTGAAATGGTCTTTATTTTTCTTTTATTTTTGAAAGTTATTCTCACTGGGTATAGAATTATGGGTTCATAGTTTTTTTGTTTTTTTTTTTTTGTCTTCCTACCTCTCCCAAGAACTTTTATATTATTCCATTGTCTTCTGACATGCATAGTTTCTGATGAGAAGTCCACTGTAATTCTTATTTTGATTCCTCTGTAAGTAATAATTCTTTTTTTATCCATCAAATTTTAAGCTTTTCTGTGTATTACTTTCATTCAGCAATTTGATTTTTCCCAATTTTTTATTATGGTAAAACACACATAACATAAAAATTTGCCATCTCAAGCATTTCTAAGTGTACAGCTCAGTGGAATTCAAATTCATAATGTTGTGCAACCATCACCACTATCTGTCTCTGTAAATCTTTTCATTTTGAAAAACTGAAACACTATA
The DNA here is from genome assembly GCF_002776525.5 of Piliocolobus tephrosceles. NCBI lineage: Eukaryota > Metazoa > Chordata > Mammalia > Primates > Cercopithecidae > Piliocolobus > Piliocolobus tephrosceles. The sequence continues at coordinate 198,291,363 of NC_045434.1, read as the reverse complement.
CCCATTAACTAATATGGTACTTCCCCAGTATTTCCTACAATATGGTGTTTCCTCAGTATTTCCCCATTACTTTTTCCCTGCAACCCCTTGCAACCACTATTGTATTTTCTATTTCTATTAATTTGACAACTCTATGTGCCTCTCAGCAGTTTTATTTTCATGGTACCTTGGCATAATTTTCTTTATGTCTTTAATGTTTGGGTTTGGTTTTAATGAACTTTTTTAATCTGCTGGCTAGAGTTTTCATCAAATTTGGAAAATATTCAGTCATTATTTTTTCAAATACTTTTTCTACGTCTGCTCCCTTCTTTCCTGGGGCTACAGTTATACTAGATATATTTTCTCAAAGATTATTGATATTCTGTTTATTATTTTTTAGTCTCTTTTCTCTCTGCCCTTCATTTGGGTAGTCTATATTGTCATGTCTTCAAGTTCACTGATTTTTTTTTTTTTTTTTATGGAGTCTCGCTCTGTCACCCAGGCTGGATTGCAGTGGTGCAGTCTTGGCTCACTGCAACCTCTGCCTCCCAGCTTCAAGCAATTCTCTGTGTCAGCCTCCCGAGTATCTGGGTACAAGTGCCTGCCACCATGCCTAGCTAATTTTTGTATTTTTAGCAGAGACAGGGTTTCACCATCTTGGCCAGGTTGGTCTTGAACTCCTGAGCTTGTGATCTACCTGCCTCAGACTCCCAAAGTGCTGGGATTACAAGCATGAGCCACCATGCCCAGCCAAGTTCACTGATCTTCTGAAGTCTCTACTCAGCTGCAAATCCCATCTATTGTATTCTTATTTCAAATATTGTATTTTTTCTTTCTAGAGGTTACATTTGGGCTCTCTTTCTATGTCTTCCATTTCTAGCCTCATCATGTTCAGTTTCCTTTACATCTTTGGGCATATTTGTAAGATTCATAATAGCTGCTTTAAGGTTTCTTTATACTAATTATATAATCTGTCATTTTTAAGTCTGTTCCTATGGTTGATTTTCCTCTCCGATATGAGTCATAATTTCCTGTATCTTTTCATGTCTGGTAATTTTATATTAGATATTGGACATTTTGAATTTTACATTGCTGAGTGCTGGGTTTTTATATATTCCTGTAAAGGATGTGGAACACTTTTCAGTAACTTGTAGATCCATCTGACCCTTTCAAGCTTTCAAACTGTGTTATGGCAAGTCCAGAGCAGCTTTTACTCTGGGAATAATTTATCCCCACTACTAAGGCATAACCTTTCTGTGAACTCTACCCAATTCCTATCTAATACCACATCTCTCCATTCTGGTTTATGGTAACATGAAACATTCCCAGATCTGTTTAAGCCCCAGAAATTGTTCAGCCTATGGTCTTTTGGTGGGTATTTCCCCAGTCTTAGTTTCTTCTCATGCATGTGCAGATTACTGCTCAGCCAAAAACGTAAGGAGACCTCTCTTTCAGGTTTCTGAACATTTTTGGTGCAGTTCCTTCCTTTAGGGTTCTCCCTATAAATTCTAGCCTCTTTGGCCTCTCTGAATTCTTATTTTTATCTTCTCAACTCAGAAATCTAGAATTCATTTGGATTTCCTACAATATGACCTAAAAACTGACCCCAGTACTAAATGGGGGCAATTGTAGGACTCACCTTGTTTTTCTTCCTTCAGGGATTATTATAACTGCCTGTTGTCCATTGTGAGTTGTTTAACATATTTAACTACTTTTTAGTTGTTAATAGCAAAGTCACAATGTAATTTCCATAGCAATTATTTTTCATTGGCAGACTTGGGTTTCATTTTGCCCACTTTTTTCCCTAAGGAACTTATACCATTTATATATACTAATGAGTAAAGGATTGAATAAATGATTTGATGCTCTACTAGTCCTTTTCCCCACAGTATTTTTCCTTACTTTATTCTGTAATCCTCACAGCAGCAATTCTCAACTTTTTTTGGTAGACAATCTATACCAAAAATTTGATATTTAATAGAATCATTGACAACATTCTTCAAGAAATTAAGAGATTCAAAACAACAGAAACAAATCAATAATGATCAAAGTACAATCACCAATCCAGCTTAACAAGGTCTTTTAGTGTCTATAAAAGCAACCCCTAGGGCTGGGTGCGGTGGGACACTCCTGTAATCCCAGCACTTTGGGAGGCTGAGGTTGGGGGATAGCTTGAGCTCATGACCAGCCTGGGCAACATGGTGAAACTCCGTCTCCACAAAAAATATAAAAATTAACCAGGCATGGTGGCATGCGCCTGTAGTCCCAGCTACCTTAGGGGCTGGGGCAGGAGGATCACTTGAGCCCAAGAGGTCAAGGCTGCAGTGAGCTATGTTCGTGCCACTGCTCTTCAGCCTGGGTGACAAAGTGAGACCCTGTCTCAAAAAATAACCAAAGCAGCCACTATTCATTTACCACTCCTCAATGCTATACCATTTTAGTAAGAACCATCTACTGCCCTACCTTTAATAAAGCTGTTATTAAAAAATGCATTAGTGTTCCTGAATTATGAGTGATTAGAAAAATAGTAAGCTTCCTGTTATACAGTAGTCCACCTTGTCTGTAGCTTCATTTTCCAGTTTCAGTTACCCATGGTCAATTGTGGTTTGAAAATACTAAATGGAAAATTCCAGAAATAAATAATTCATCAGCTTTAAATTATGCACCATTCTGAGGCATGTGATGAAATCTCATATCATCTGACTCCACCCCACCTGGGATGTGAATCATCCTTGTCCAGCACATTCAAGCTGTATTTGCTCCTCCACCATTAGTCACTTAGTAGCCATCACGATTGTCAGATCCACTGACAGGTTGTCTCAGTGCTTGTGTTCAAGTAACTCTTACTTTACTTAATAATGGCCCCAAAGCACAAGAGTACTGACGCCAGCACTTTGGACATATCAAAGAGAAGCTGTAAAGTGCCTCCATTAAGTGAAAAGGTGAAAGTTCTTGACTTAATAAGGCAAGAAAAAACTGTATTCTGAGGCTGCTAAGATCTACAGTAAGAACAAAACTTTTATCCATGAAATTTCAAAGGGGAAAAAAATTGGTGCTAGTTTTGGTGCTTCACCTCAGACTGTAAGTAGCCATAGAGCATGATAAGTGCTTACTCAAGATGGAAAGAGCATTAAATTTATGAGTGGAAGATATGAACGGAAATAGTCTGATTGACAGTAATCAGTTTGGGTATTATCCATTGTTTCACTGGCATCTACTGGTAGTCTTGGAACATATACCCCTTGAATAAAGGAGGACTACTGTAATAATAATGTATGCACACTGTCAACATTTAAGAAAATATGATAAGTTACAAAAAAATTTTAAACAATCCCCAATCCACGTCTGGGCACGGTGGCTCACACCTGTAATGCCAGCACTTTGGGAGGCCGAGGCGGGTGGATCATGAGGTCAGGAGATCGAGACCATCCTGGCTAACACGGTGAAACCCCGTGTCTACCAAAAATACAAAAATTAGCCAGACATGGTGGCGTGCGCCAGTAGTCCCAGCTACTCAGGAGGCTGAGGCAGGAGAATCGCTTGAACCCAGGAGGTGAAGGTCGCAGTGAGCCAAGACCGCACCACCGCACTCCAGCCTGGGCAACAGAGTGAGACTCCATCTCAAAACAAACAGACAAATAAAAAACAATCCCCAATCCTACCACCAAAAGACTACACTATTCCAGTCTTCTCACTGCATACCTGTGAAGGCAGGATGAGAGCAGGTGCAGGCCAGATGTGAGCAGAGCACTGCCCAAATGTGCCTCACTGGTCCACTTGCTTGTATAACTGTTCATGACAGGATGGCATGGGCCTATAATCTAAGAAAGAGCAGTGAAGATATACCACCTTCTGAATCAACAACATATGTTTAAGCAATTCCTAGGTGGGGGCCAGTGCAGCAGTCCAGAGTATCCAGCCCTGAGTTCAAGATTATGCTCTGCCACTTAGCTCTGATTCTGGATGAGTCACTTAACCTTCTGAGCCCATTTCCTCCTCCATAAACTGGGAGTGGTAACAGTACCTTCCTCTCAGGCTGATCCATGTGAAGTGGTTAATACTGCCTGTCCTGCAGCAGGCTTGTATTAATGTAGGGTTTTAATATATGCACAGGGATATCAAATTAACAACTTAAAATAATAGCTATCATTTATTGAGCCTGTACAGTCCTATATGTCTTCTATGGAATACCTCGTGCAATTTTTACAACAATCCAGTGAGGTATAATCCCCATTTTTCACAGATGAGAAAACTGAAGTTTGGTGGGGGATTAAGTGACTTGCCCAAGGCCACATTAGAAGAAAGGTGGAATCAGGCTTTGAACTCAGGAAGTCTGATTTCTACTCACTCCTTAACCTCTAATAATCTCTCAGGCAGCACACACTAAATATTAACTTGCTAAATTTTGACATTTAGTATCCAAGTGGGTATGATTGGTTTGTTGTTATTATTTTTAGAAATAGGATCTTGCTGTGTCGTCCAGTTGCTAGAGTGCAGTGGTGCAATCACAGCTTACTGCAACCTCAAACTCCTGGGCTCAAGTGATCCTCCCACCGCAGCCTCCAGAGTAGCTGGAAGACTACAGACACCTGCCACCACACCTGGCTAGTTTTAAAATTTTTCGTAGAGACAATTTCTCACTATGCTGCCCAGGCTGGTCTCAAAATCCTAGCCTCGAGTGATCTTCTCACCTCAGCTTCCCAAAGCACTGGGATTACAGTGAGCCACAGTGCCTGACCTGGTTGGGTTTCTGAAGTTAGAATATTATATACAGTTTTCAAAATGTGAAGCAAATAAGGGATGGCTGGGTGGGGGGCAAATATTTGACTCTCTTGAATATTCACAGAATGCTAGGTTTCATCAGAACACAGTTTAAAAACTCCTGGGGGAAGTTCACTGTTGGGCAGTTCTAATTGCTAGAAAGTTCCTTCCTGAATCAAAGCTGATTCTCTGGTTTTGTTTTCTACCCGTCCTGATTCCCACCCTTGGAATCAACTCAAAATAAGTCTCATTTCTCTTCCACATTGGTGATTTTCAAAATGCAAGTCAGAGTCTGTAGTCTTTTGTGAAGTTTTAGTTTGTCATATGCATGTGTGCGCATTGGATCACAATATAAAATGCATTTACCATGAGTCACAGTCAAACTGTTTGAAAGCCACTGTTCTATATGACTAGTCTGTAAGAATTTGAAGGCAGTTGTCATGCCTCACCACCTAAAGACTAATCTTCTTCTCCACATGGGATTTCCTTGGCTTTTGCCATATACCTCCGTGTTGCACGGGGAGCTCCTTTCTTCACCGTACCGGGGCATCATCCTGCGGTCCTGTCACCAAATTCACGAGACTCTCTGTTCAAACCCTCTTAGGGATGACTTCCCTGACCACCCTCTCTTAAGAAGCACTAACCAATCTCTCTCTAGCCCCCTACTCTGCTTTTTCAAAGCACTTTTCACTACCCAACATTATATTGTATGTTTATTACTTTATTTATGATCTTCCCCAAAAGAAAGTTCATCTCTGAATCTTCAGTCTATTTCCTGGCATATAGTATTTGCTCCATTGGCTGGGCATGGTGGCTCACACCTGTAATCCCAGCACTTTGAGAGGCTGAGGGGGAAGGGTGGCTTGAGACAGGAGTTCAAGACTAGCCTGGGCAACATAGTGAGGCCCTGTCTGTACAAAAATAATAATAATAGTAATGAGACTTTTTAAAAATAGTATTTTCTCCATAAATATTTGTGGAATGAATGAATACTAGAAGTAGACCCTTTTTGGCAATTGTGTGTATAGATGTGCTCATAATATCTTTCCTGCAGGCCTTAGATTCCATAAGGACAGCTCACATGGTCACAACTATAGGCACAGTTTCCTTTATCATCTTTTATGTTTTTAAAACAGTTATATATGCTAAGTATTATCACATAGTTTACATTATACATGTTACTGTACAGGGTATACAAACATGTACTAAACTATGTATACTTTAGATGGAATTTTTTTTGGATGTCTTGAGTAGTTTCAACCGTAGGGATTTTTATCTACTCAGTTATAAGCATCTTGAAAGCAGTTTACACTTTTTCAAAGCACTCTCAGGTAAATAACCCATTCGATAGTCTTCGTTGGCTGAGAAAGTGTGTCAGGGAGCTGGAAGGAAATTTAGCGGCGCGCTAGTAACCACCAGGTTCCAATCTCACCCTTTTATTTTACAGATGGGTAAATCGAGGCCCAGAGCAGGGAAGTCGTTTGCTGGGGGAGACCCCCTAAGCTGGGGTGCTTGCGGAATTCCAGGGCCCAGAGCAGGGAAGTCGTTTGCTGGGGGACACCCCCTGAGCTGGGGGTGCTTGTGGTGCTTGTGCGCCAAAGACAGGTCCGCCAAAGGTGGACCTATGAGTAGAGATCAGGTCTTTGGCGTCCACCCACTGCCAGGCACTGAAGCCTCCCAACTTTGGCGCACTCGCGGAGGCTAAGCCAGAAGGGTCGGACGCCCACGCCTCTCGCAGGAGGTCGGTGGAGCAGGCAAGCCCCAGCTTGTCACCACTTTTCGGGTGGAACCACCGAGGACACGCCCCGACGCAGGGGCAACTACCATGGTGGCTTCTTCCCGCCCTCGGGGCTCCACCTAGCTCGACCCTGGAATTACGCAAAAACCCGGAGGCCGGGGGATCTCTGTGGGCGTCCCACACGGAGGACATGGTGCGCCGTATCCTCTTCCCCACGACCTCAAGAAACTGTCCCCCGGCCGAAACTGCCTCCTACCTGGTCCGGTCCCGGCGGCTGAATCTGGCCAGCCCAACCTCCCGGTCGCTATGGCAACCACAGGCTTAACAGTCGCAAGTCCACCTCCCGCCGTCCCGGAGGTAACTCTAGCCAATGGCATCCTCTGTTTCTTTAACGTGAAAAGTTATTGACCAATCATTAGAGGCGTTTCAAAGTCCGCAGAGAAGCCGGCGGAATTTTAGGGTTTAGGTTAATTACATCCGGACCTGTGGCGGGGTGGGGAACTAATAAGAGATTTATCTAGGCCATGCCTCAAAAATCTTGTGATAAACCAAAAGCCTTAGAATTTTGCTCACTCAAAAATCCTGCTTCAGGGAATATACCTAAGAGAATTAACATTCATCCAAACCCTGTTTCTTTTTTTTTTTTGAGACAGAGTCTCGCTTTATCGCCCAGGCTGGAGTGCAGTGGCGCAATCTTGGCTCACTGCAACCTCCGCCCTCCAGGTTCAAGCGATGCTCTTGCCTCAGCCTCCTGAGTAACTGGGATTACTGGCTCTCGCCACCACGCCAGGCTAATTTTTTTGTATTTTTAGTAGAGACAGGGTTTCACCATGTTGGCCAGCTGGTCTCAAACTGCTGATCTCAGGTGATCCGCCCGCCTCGGCCTTCTAAAGTGTTGGGATTACAGACATGAGAAACCACACGCGGCCCCAAGCCCTGTTTCTAACAGCACAAAAAAAAAAAAAAAAAAAGATTGACATGGGCGACTATACAAGGGCAGCCACTTGGTATTCCAGGAGACCCTCTTCACATGCTTCAGGGCAGGGTGGTCACAGCGACCTTGTCACTCCCCTGCTTAAAGTCCTCCAATGGCTCCCCTTTAAATTTAGGGTGAAATCCGAGTTTTTTTGTTTTTGTATTTGTTTGACAGGATCTTGCTCTGTTGCCCAGGCTGGAGTGCAGTGGCGCGATTTCGACTTGCTGCAACCTCCGCCTCCCGGGTTCAAGCGATCCTCCCGCCTCAACCTCCTTAGTAGCTGGGACCACAGGCGCTCGGCGCCAGGCCTGGCTAATTTTTAATTTTTTTTTTGTGGAGATGGGGTCCCACTATGTTGTCCAGGCTGGTCTCAAACTCTTGGGATTAAGTGATCCTCCCGGCCTCCCAGAGTCCTGAGATTACAGGCGTGAGCCACTGCGCCGGGCCCCAAATATATTATTTATAAACTGTCCCTGGCCCGTTCCTCAGATCGCAGCCCCAACCACGCCCCCAGAAAAATCTCTCAACAGCCCTGCTGGCCTTCAGGCAGTTTCTACAATGCACCGGCCTGTTCCTCTCTCGTGTTCCCAAGGAGCTTTCTCTGCCCCGCGATCTGAGACCAGAACTGCCTCTTTCTCATTGTTGATGTCGAGGCCCAAATGACATTTCTTCGTATGTAAACGGGCTTCATGTCTCACTCATGGCTGTGACGATCTGAAAGCAAATGCATGTATATGACAACGTGTGAGCGATGAGAAGCTTGTCATCTGTAAAACTCCATGCGCATGTTAATTATCATAGCTGTGATAATTATGTACATTATAGAAACAACCAAGCGCTAGGCTCGTTTCAGGACCTTCAGTATTGCTGGGAGGCTTGGTATCCAACAGGTGTTCCAGGAGGGCAGGAAAGGAGAGATACGTTTGGCCCCAAGTCTCGCGAGGGCTTTGGGGAGCGCTGGGTCTTCAAGGACGTTTTAGATTTGAATAGTTGATGAGAGCGTCGTGTAGGGGAACAGCAGGAGCAAAGCCCGGAAGGTGGCTATGGGGGTAAGGAGGGAGGACACCTGGTATAGGCTGCTAAAACCAGGCCCACCTGCCGGGCAGGTGGAGGCGAGCAATCACCTGAGCTCTCTAGGACAGCGGGAGAGGGGGCAGGGGAGTCGCCGCAACATTCTTCCTGTGGCCGCTAGGGGGGTCCCCGCTCCAGGTGAGCGCCAAACTCTAGCCCCAGGTCGCTCCCCTATCCTTCAAGCAAGCTTTGCGGCGCAGCCAATTGCCTGGGGCTGTCCCGCCCACCCCCGTCCTCGCAGCCACTCGCCTGCGCGAAATGTCTGCCAACTTCTGACTGGCAGGCAGCCTGGCAAATCAAATCGCGACCTTTGAAAGCAAAACACTGCAGCATCTTGGCAGCTCTGAATTGGGAAGGGATGAAGGAGGCTGTGCCTCCGGGTTGCACGAAGAGTCCAAGTCATTTCTCAGAAGGTTTTGATAGGTGGGCCTTAGAGGAGACGCCGCCGGTGAGTAGTGATTAACACTTGGAGGAAGGGGAATTGAATTTAACCCTCGTTTTTTTCTGGAAAGAGCGAAGTCACCTAATGTCCCCTAGTATACGTACCCTTCCTTGTTGCTGTCACCAGGCTTGCCAACCTGGGTCCCGTTGCCTCAGAATGTTCTTTGCAGTTTTGTATCGAGGCTAAGAAGAACAGGGGCATGGGCTACCTTACTAAAGGTGATGCCAGGCTCTACCAAACCAGGAAGTAACATGGAGTAACTTTGCCAGAATTTCTCCTCTTCGTGCCGAACGGCTCGGACTTCCTGGCGGCAGCAGATGGTGGAGTTAGCAGGTGGGATGAGGGGAGGCGTTTTTGGTCTAAGCCCGCTTCTGGAACAGAGGTGCTGTCTCCTCGAGTTGTAGAGTTTCCAGCTCAATGAGAGGGGACGGAAGAATGTAACCTTCTCGTGAGCCAAAGTCCAGGAACGGGAAGCTTGGCAGGGAACTGGCGCTCACCTCCAGAAGCCAGATCGTCAGGTGGTGGGAAAGAGTGTGTTTTATTGATTTGTTCGGAAAGAGGCAAATTCGAATACAGACGCTATCCTAAGCGGCCGTGAGCCACAGCTCTCTCGTCTGTAAAACGTGCTCGGTGGGATTGGTGAAATCCGTCATCGAGATAAACGGGGTGGGAATGGAAGCAGAGCACCTAGTGAATTATCATTCCTTTCTTGGGTCAGTGACCACGTGCTCTAATTGTGGGGTGGCTGACAATGCAGAGGTGACTGCTTGCCTCTGGGGCATTTGTAGGTCCTGGAGAAATGCTTCAAAATCAGGAAAAAAGAGTCACCAGGCAAAGAGTATGTGTCTTATAAGGGAGTACAGCTTGCAAAGGGTTCCTCCAGGCTTTCAGTCTGGACTCCCACCCAGCTGAGGGAGAGCCTTCTATCTTTGCAGGCGATGCCTCAGAGGCCTGGGAGTTCCTGAGGCAGAGAGGGAAGCTGCTTTTTAGAAGAAAAAATTAAACCACAGCAATGCCAACCACCACAAACAAAAGCAAAACCAGAAAAGCACTTGGGCAAACTAACTAGTCTAAAGGATGTTAAGAGGCCTGGGTTCCCACCACTCCCTTGACTGACATGTCGCTAAGGGCTGTTGGCTTTCTCTGACCTCCTGTAGGGGAGGCTGAGTATATCTGCTTGTTGGAGCTCTGGAGTTGCGGTTGATTAAGCCTTAGAAAGGCATTCTTGACTGTGAAGGGGCCACAGCGCATGCGGTGCTTAACTGGCCTACATTTAGTGAGTTGGTTGGTATGTATACAAGTCACTGTCAGGCTCTGGGCTAGATCTCAGTTGGGAGCAACTGAACAGGGTATTCCGCAGACACCTCACTGGAGTGTGTGCTCCTCAGTTTCATGATGCTGCATGGTCGAATGCTTCTCGGGGCCTCTCAGAGGTAGAAAGAGCCCTGAGCCCTTAAGGCTCTTATGGTTATTACAAATGCTAACACATTGTTACAGACATTTAACGCAATAATGCTTTTCACATGTACATGAAAGTATAGTGAATAATTATGCTTTCCACAAGATTGCAAACACATATTCATAGGGTTTTACAGGCTGGGAAGTCTAGCTATGGGGTGTGAATTACCTGATAAAGTTACACGATGAATGCTTACATCTCATGTCTGTATACTGGATACATAACCTCGTCTGCAGGTAGTAGCAATAATTTCATCCTGAGGCCCTTTGACAGTGAAACCAAGCCAAATGGTTTCTGTAGCTGTCCCTGTGCAAAACCTGCAGCTGTTGTTTCCTAGTGCTGGACATGGTGTTCGCCTCATCACATATGTATGTGCTATTCACACCATGAACCAGAATTCCTGGACCTAGGGCCGGATAGCAAAAGGAACTGGCAGCTACAGGATACACAGGAGGCAGCTCTCTGAAGCCTCAGGGAGTGGCAGAAATTGTTTAGCTCACGGTGAGCCCTCAGTAAATATTTGTTGGATGAATGCATGAGAGAGAAAAGAATGGGCAAAATAAATAATTAAACATGGGAGAATAAAATTAATCCTAACAGCAGCTCACATTCATGGACCATTTGCTATGCCTGCATTTTACATGTATGATTTCATCAAATTCTCAAGACTGCCATGTGGGGTGGGGACATTATTATCTATATTTCACAGCTGGAGAAACTGGCTGAAAAGTTAAAGACCTGGCAAAAGTAAAACGGGTAGCACATGGCACATCAAAAGCAATTTAAAAGATTTTTCTATTAAAATAAATATAGACTATGCAGTAGAATACATTTTTTAAAAATGTATAAAAAGTCCTCAAAGAAACCCCTAACACTTTTAAGTAGGATTTTGGCCATGCCTCCTAGGACACTAGGAGTATACTTTCTCTTCTCTGTTTGGTAGAAAAGTTTGAGAAGTGACACACACCTGTAATCCCAGCACTTTGGGAGGCTGAGGCAAGTGGATTGCTTGAGCCCAAGAGTTCAAGTGAAACCCTGTCTCTACAGAAAAAATTAGCCAGGCCTTGTGGTACGCGTCTGAGGTCCCAGCTACTTGGGAGGCTGAGGGAGGATTGCTTGAGCCCAGCAAGTGGAGGCTATGTTTGTGCCACTGCACTCCAGCCTGGATGACAGAGTGAGATTCTGTCTCCAAAAAAGGGAACAGTTTGGGAAGCACTGAAAATATAAGTCCAATGAAATTAGCAGGGATTATCATCATTGCTGGGTTTATTTGAGGCCATATTATTACCCCCACTTTACAGAGGAGGCAACTGAATCTCTGAGAGGCAAAGTTACCTGGTCCCACAGGTTTTCTACCTTCAAGACCAGTGTTTCCTCACCTGTGTCAGGCCGACCCTTGGTAGCAGGCCAGTTCTTTCTGTCTTCCATGGAGTTAGCTTTTCTTCTGATTCTTTTCTTCCTAAGTTGAAACTTAAATGTTCCCTTTTTGTGGTAGTGGAATTTTTTTTTTTTTGAGACATGGAGAAGTTAGTATTCTACTTCTTGTGCTCAAGAGCGATGGAAAAAGGGAGGATTTAAGTTGGGTGCAATAGGAGGAAGGAAGCAGAGTGGAGGAGGAAAGGGGACATTTAAGAGCCAGAGAGAAAACTTTTGAGATAGATGAGTCAGGTTCGTATTAAGGGGAGGACAAAGGCATGATAGAACTTGTTTTTAACGGCTAGAATTGAATTTTGAAGAATTTTTTTAATGGACTCACTTGTCATGGCCGGTTATGTTTTATCTGAATGGTATTCTCAGGTAACAAAGCTGGGCTCAGTGTTTCCTTGTCCATGCATTTTTAATGTTCATCTCCACCACCCTAGAGCACCGCAAGAACCGGAAAACACGCCCCTCTCTGTCTGCTGGGAGAGCCACGGAGATTGGCACTTCTCTGAGTGAAGCTGAGGAGAAGGCTATAAATCAGCCAAAAGAGCCTTGAAGCATTCTTTTGGCATGAGGAAGTGATGGCTGCTGGAGGGAGGTGAACACCACGAGGAGAGATGGCATCTGGCCTGGACCCCGCCTAGCAGCAGCTCCACCTCCTGAGCCAGGCCCGGCGGGATGCACCACTAGACCACCATGGATGGAGCCCACAGCGCAGCCCTGCAGCTGCAGCAGCTGCCTCCCACAAGTAGCACCAGCACCCTGAGCGAGACTTCCTTCTCCTACAAGGCAAGGGCTTTTTTGGGGTTTGGGAATTTGTATTTTCCTAACAAGAAAGTTACACAGTGCTCTGCACTGGCTAACAGATATACATGGGGTCTGTATGCCTGTCACTGGCAGAAAGAGGCAGGCCCTTCACACAGACAAGGGAATGTATAATCAAAAGAAAAGAGATGGGCCAGGAGCGGCGGCTCACGCCTGTAATCCTAGCACTTTGGGAGGTGGGTGGGTCACAAGGTCAAGAGATCGACACCATTCTGGCCAGCATGGTGAAACCCCATCTCTACTAAAAACACGAAGATTAGCTGGGTGTGGTGGCACCTGCCTGTAGTCCCAACTACTCTGGAGGCTGAGGCAGGAGAATTGCTTGAACCCTGGAGGTGGAGGTTGCAGTGAGCTGAGATGGTGCCATTGTAATCCAGCCTGGCAATAGGGCGAGACGCCATCTCAAAAAGGAAAAAAAAAAAAAGAGATGCTCATTAAAATACGTAAAAATAGGGAGGCAGAGATACACCATAAAAGGTATGGAATAAAAGGAATGCATTCCCACTTAGTAGATTTTATTTTTAAAAAAATCACCTACTCTGGACCAGTTATGGTGGCTCATGCCTGTAATTCCAGCATGTTGGGAGACCAAGGTGGGAGGATCTCTTGAGGCCAGAAGTTTGAAACCAGCCTGGGCAACATAGTGAGACCCCATCTGTACAGAAAAATTGAAAATTAGCCAGGTGTGGTGGCATGCGCCTGAAGTCCTAACTACTCAAGAGGCTGAGACGAGAGGATAGTTTGAGCCTAAGAGTAGTTTGAGGGTGCTGTGAGCTATGATTGCACCACTGCACTCTAGCCTGGGTGACAGAGCAAGACCCTGTTGCCAAAAAAAAAAAAAGAAAATTATATATATATGTGTATGTATATATATACACACACATACATATATGTATGTATGTATAGCACCTCCATTATTTGGAGATAATTTTCATTCATATTTCAGTATAGATCCTTGTTTTTTTCTAGTAGTATAAATTTGGGGTCACATTGCACATAAAGTTTTGTATCTTGGTTGTTTAACTTGACCTTACTTGTGGAATATTTCCCCATGTCATCGAGTAGTGACTGAAAGCATACTTTTTGAATGATTGCCCAATAATCTGTTGAGCTGCTGGTCAAAATTTGCTTGACAGATCCTCATTGCTGGATATTCAGGCTGTCTCTAATCTGGAGTGGCTGTAAACCATGAACATCCTGGAGTGTAAACCTCTGTGCAGATCTCTCATCCTTTCCTTAGATATAGTCATATAGGTACAATGAATAGGCAGAAGGGAATGAACCTTTTTTAAAAAGGGGGTTTTGATGTCAGATTTAAGTGTTTCTAAACACCTATCAATGCAGCATCCGATGACTTGGATTTATTGAAAATTATTTTTTTAAAGATCAGAGAGGCCGGGTGTGGTGCCTTATGCCTGTAACTTCAACACTTTGGGAAGCCGAGATGGGTGGATGGCTTGACCTCAGGAGTTCAAGACCAGCCTGGGCAAGCATGATGAAACCCTGTCTCTACCAAAAATGCAAAAAATTAGCCAGGTGTTGTTAAGTGCACACCTGTGGTCCCAGCTACTCGGGAGACTGAGTTGGGAGGATCACTTGAGCCAGGGAGGAAGAGATTGCAGTGAGCCAAGATTGCACCACTGCACTCCAGCCTGGGTGACAGAGTGAGACCCCACCTCAAAAAAAAAAAAAAAAAAGAAAGAAAACAAGATCAGTGACTGCTAATACCCTAGAACTAAAGGAGACTTTAGAGATTATCTCATCAAACCTCTCATTTGATGGATTGGAATGGTGAGGCTGGGAGGTGAGAAGTGACGTACTTAAGATCCTATAGCAAGTTGAGAGGAAGAGCTAGAACCGTTAATTTTAGATAATAATGATGACCATAATAACAATGACTAATATTTATTGAGCATTTATTCTATCCCAGGTACTGTGCTGAGTTCATCACATGCCTTTCCTTGGGTAATCTTCACACTAGCACTACACAGTAGGTCCAGGTTTCCTCCTCTGTAGAATAGTAGCTGCCTCCTGGTCGTGGTGAGGATAAAATGAATTTATTCACGTGAAGCCCTTAGGCAATGACCCACACATAATGGCCAACATTTGTCAAGTGCTAGTGCTAGCTGTTACCATCTTTATCCCTACTTTAGAGACAAGGAAACTGAGACACAGAGAAGTTCAGTAATGGCCCCGACTGGCACAACTAGTAAGTTGTGCAACCAGAATTTAAACCCGAGTCAGACCGGCTGCAGAACCCATGCTCCTAACTGCAGCACTGCTGTGACTCCCCAGTGTCCTGACTCCTACTGCTGCCACCACACCCCAGCATGCCCAAGGAGGGGACTCTGCAGGTCATTAAAGGGCTTTTGTCATTTTAATTCCATCTCACCAGCCAGGTGGAATATGTATGGAAATTAGGAACGTTTGTCTGGAAGTAGACTCGTTCTAGAGCGAAGATTGACTCTGACATTCTCAGCGGACTCTGCCTCACCAAGCAGACCAGTTTCAGAGCCAAGATGGCATGATTGTTTCAGTGTTGGCATCTCACTCCTTGATCTTCTTTCCATGAAAGCCTGTTGTTTCCCCTTCCTGTGCAGCTCCTGTATTCATCTAGGGCTCTGTTGGAAAGAGTATCAGACTGAGAACTGGGAGACCTGAGTTCTTGGCCCAGCTCTGTCATCTCTGGCTGTGTGATCTTGGGCAAGTGTCATCCCTTCTCTATGCCTCAGTTTCTGTCTCTATAAAATGAAGAGGTAGAGTTCATAGATGGTCCCCAATCCTGCCTAACCACCTGAAACACCCGGGTAGCTCAAAAATATGCAAATTTCTAGGCCTCAGACTCATCTCTCTGCCTTCACCCTTTTACCCCTTCATCTCTGCTCCCCTGCAAATTGTGGTTTTGCATAGCTAGGCTAGAAACCCAGAACGCGCATTTTGTAAAACCTCTTCAGGTGAATCAGATAATCAGCCAGGTGTGGGAATTTCTGGACCACATGATCTACTAAGCTCCTTCCCGCACCAACTCCATCATCCTGAGAAATCAAGATCTCAGGCCACCATGTCTTAGCACTGATATTCAAAGTGAGCAAAACACTCTTCTCAAGTAGGCAGTGTTACTGCTTGCATGTTTGGAGGTGTCCATGTGCTTCACAGAGCATTATGCAAAATGGAGCAGGGTTTCAAGTCCAAAAACACTTTTTCTAACTAACCTTTTTATTGACGTGTGGTATGCATACAGAAAAATATACAAATCATAAGCTCTAGACGTCAAATTTTAATGAAAAGGGAGCATACATGTTACTGACGCCCAAATGAAGAAACAGAACATTACTAGTACCCAAAAGTCTCCTTGTGCCCCTGCTAATCACTCCCCTCCCCGCAGGGGTAACCACCCTCTCTTCAAGTCAGAAAACGCATTGATGGTGCCACAGTCTTGACTTCAGAGGAAATTCAGGAGCTGCTGGTCAGCTTGAGTGAATACTGCCTTACATATTGAAGGTGCTGAGTGCTTTCATTCTGTGAAGGAACCAGAACATTCCATTCTGCTTTCGATATTCAGAGTCTACACCATTTCTAATGTAATGATACAAGCTGTTATCTTGAGTTTTCCCTGGGCCTTAATTTATGGAGATGACAGTGACTCCATGGATGGCTAACGCCATTGAAGAAGATTTTTGTTGCTTACGTTTCCTCAAAGAAGGAGGCACATCGTGCTGCAGAGGGCCACACGGGACACACCAAGGTCAGTTGGTTAGAAGCGGAGGGCATGTAGGGAAAGCTTGGATCAGAGCCTTTATTGTGTTTTTCTGTGGGAAAGGCACAGCAGGAGGGGGTGAACAGTTTAGGACTGGCTGATTTAAGAACTCTGGGTTGTCTGGTATGTAGTCCTGGGTTGATTTAGAGCAGGGGAAATATTGACCTGGGGTGTGAGAGTTTAATAAAGGAGATATTTGCAGCTCTGGATTGGTTAGTTAGCATATGAGAGGCATGCTCCTTAGAATATAAAAAATCAGTTAGTACAATTGGCCCTGTGATGAATGGATGCCAAGTGGACAAATATAAGAATCTAAGAAAACTCAGAGCACTTTCCCTGATGAGATTTCTAGTAAGTTTCCATTTTAATCACAAAATCAATTCAGTTGCCTAGTATGGAATATCTTCCTGCCAGAGAAAAGATGAATAATTCATGATGACTCTACCAAGGATGTATGAATTGAGGTGAGGGACGGGCATGCTTGTGATGATGATTGAGCTGACTGAAGTACTGGGTGGGGTAAAGAGAAGAGGACCTGGATCCAAATCCCCACTCTGTTCCTTCTTAGCTAAGTGACCTTGGGTATATGGTGCAACACTGCAGAGCTCCTGTTATCTCATCTGTAGAATGTTGGTTTTCATCCTTCCCTCCCAACGGCTGTGTGGATCAATGAAAAAGCACCTAACGCAGTGTCTGACCACATACTAGGCATGTAGGAAGCATGTGACTCAGAAATGCCACGGGGTTTCCAAGAGGAACAGATGAAGGTACACAGAGTAGAGGCGAAGGTGTGGTTAATTCTGCGTGGGGATAGGGAGAGGGGTTTTGAGGGAAAGCTGTCTCCTTTCTCGATTTTGTTAAGGCTATTTTGATTGCAAGGAGTAAAAACCCATTTCAGAGAAGCTGAGACAAAAAGAGAAATTATTATAAGGCTAACAGGGTAGCTCATGAAACCCTGTGGCAGGAAAGGCACTGGGGCTTGGAAGGTGCTGGAACTCATGCCTTCCCTTCAAAAGAGGGAAGACCTGAGTGGCCAGCTTGGGTAAGGTATCTACCTGGTCCAGTTGGTGATGGCCAAGGAGTGCCACTCAGTTGATGCCACCTGGCAAACATGGTTTCTGAGGCTCTACCATTACAGGCAGGTCTCAGAAAAGTGGTCATGTGGGCTGGGCAGGCTGCTCACAACTCATCTCTTACCTTTGGGAGGAGGAAAATATTGAGAGACAAGTCTTAAGTCCAGCTTGATGGGTGGAATGAAGTTAGGAGCAAGCTGTTTGTCCTTGAGTTGCAGCCCTGCCCTCTGCCCTGCCCATCAGGGTATAAATTTTGGTTGTTGGGGAGGGCACTCTGCTACAGGAAGCCCCAAGGCTGAGCTGCCCAGGAAGCAGCTCCCAGCAGGATATTGACACTGTGGAAGCTTTATCTCAGCCTGGAAAAGTCAGGCCTCTATTCTTCTATTGAGCGAGTAGACATTTCATCTGAGCACCTACTCTCTCCAGCTTGTGCTGGGTGGGGCGGGAGCTATGTAGATAGTTTCCAACCCACAGCCCAGGACAGCTTTGCATGCAGCCCAACACAAATTCATAAACTTTCTTAAAACATTATGAGACTTTTTGCGATTTTTTTTTTTTTTTTTTTTTGGCTCATCAGTGGCTATCATTAGTGTTCGCATATTTTATGTGTTACCCAAGATAGTTCTTCTTCCATTATGGCCCAGGGAAGCCAAAAGATTGGACAACCTGATATAGATCATCAAGACAGATTGTCCCTGGTTATAGTCTAAGAGGGAGGTGGGGAAGATACATTTTCACAAGTGTCTACCCCTAAGACAGAATTCGACCCAAAATACAACAGAGTGTTAAGAGCATGGTCTTTGGAATCAGAGACTTGGCTTCAAACCCTGGCTCTATTACCTTTCTTCTTATTTTTTTGGGAGACAGAGTCTCCTGTGTGGCCCAGGCTGAGTGCACAGTGATTATAGCTCCCTGCACCAGCTCTGTTACTTTCTAGCATTATAACTTGGGGAAAATCATGTAACCCCTCTGTGGGTAAGTTGTGTACCCGTCCTATAGGGTCGTTATGAGAATGACTGGAATTTTCAGATGAGCAAACTGAAGCTGCCTGCACCACTCCCTGCTTCTGCCTTTGGAAAATCCTACCCAGCCTTCTAGCGCAAGTATCACCTTTTCATCCATGAAACCTCTCTCAGTCTTCCTGGCAATAAAATATAGGTCCTTTAGCCACCCTTTCATAACCAATTAACAATGACTATTGTAATCATCATAATAAAAGCAGCTAACATTATTTACTTATAGGACAGGAACTGTGCTAATCCTCACAAAATCTCTCATGAGATAGGTACTGTTATAACCCCGTTTTACCTGTGAAGAAACTGGCACAGAGAGGTTAATTAACTTGCCCATGGCCACACAGTCAATGGGTAGCACAGCTGGGGTGAGTAGCTTTGCCCTCACCTCACTTCTTTTGCCAGTAACCCTCCCCATTGAGAGACTGCAGCATGGGTCGAGTGACCATGGTCCTGGTTTGTGCCTCATGCCTGTGTATGTTAATAGAGCCCCCTTTCATTCTCAGAGTCTTCCTTTTTTTTTTTGAGATGCAGTTTCAGTCTATCACCTAGGCTGGAGTGCAGTGGTGTGATCTTGACTGACTGCAGCCTCCACCTTCCGGGATCAAGTGATTCTCACGCCTCAGCCTCCTGAGTAGCTGGGATTACAGGCGTGTGCCATTATGCCCAGCTAATTTTTATATTGTTAGTAGAGACAGGGTTTCACCATGTTGACCAGGCTGGTCTTGAACTCCTGACCTCAGGTGATCCGAGGAGTCTCCCTATTTGGAAGGTATACAGTTACCCTAAATATAAGGCTCCTGGTAGTTAGGAGGCCTCATACTTCCTCACCCATAAAATACTGGGACCAGAGCGGTGTGGGGAGACCCTGACAGTCGCTTATTCCGTGACTTTGGCCGAGTCTTGGGCTTTCTTGGGTGACAGGACTCCACTGGGAGCAGCTCCTGAGATATTTGCCTGCCTTCTTCCCTCTCTTCCACCTCAATGGACACTGTCTATTCTACTCTGCCTTGTCAACTTGATAAACAGTTGGGAGCCTGATTGGGTGTTGCCTCAGAAGAATCAACCTGTTCTGGCAGTGCCCAAGCCTGGGGCCGCCCAAGACAGTTCTCACCCCTGCCTCTCAGCTGGGAACCATATGTTCCACTTTGCACCGTGTCTTTGCTTAAGGGACAAAGTCACTGATTCCAAGGTGGAATATCCCTGCTCTGGGTTAACCGTGCACGTGTACTTGTGAATGCTCCACCTCTAAAATAACCCCAGTGAAGACATACAGCGTGGTTCCTCAGCAAAAAAAGGAGCAGAATAGGTTGAGAAGGCTGCCAGTGGGGTCCAGAGGTGGGAGCTGGCCAGGTACTACCCATTCCCTCCCTGCAGCAGAACTGGGCACCCATGTTTGTGGTTTCCAACCTGAGTGTTAGAGGAAGGGCTTGCTGGCGGGAGTCATTTTTGCTCTCCATTGCCCTATGTCAGGCGCTGCAGGGCGTCTCGTAGGTGTGTGTACAAGCCATGTGACCCAGGGCTGGTGGCAACTTCTTGGCCTGTCTTTGAATGCTCATAAAATTGGACCTGTCATCACTTCACAAGGGTTTGAGGGCGTAATTAATGTTGATGAAGCCCTTTGAAACGCTTAGGTGGAGTTATATTAGGCTACTGCTAATCATGTCTGTCTCTAACTGGTTATTACATGTGGACATTCATATGTTATTGGAAATGGCTTTTAAAAGAAACCTCAGCCACCTGTGTCCTTAGTGGAAATGCAGCACTAATAAGATTATGTTTTTTTTCCTAATTGACTGTGCCACCTTTGAAGGACACTTCATAGAACACAATGGAGACAGTCTGGAGGAGTAATTATCATCAAGAGGCTGGAAGTCAGGCTTAGATGCCAAAAATAGGACTCATAGTAACACCCATCTCATAGCGTTGTTTGTGGCCCTAAGAGAAGGGTGCACAGAAAGGGCTTAGCACACCATGTGCTCCATCAGTACCAGCCTTTATTATCATACTGACTGTTGGGGATCAGAAAACCATACCCGAAAAAGAAAGCCTCAGAAGCAAAAGTTCCTCACTGACCTTCTCTTGCTCTCCTTTCTCTGGCCCCCCTTCTCCACCAGCCTAGCCACAGAAACTACAATCCCTCTTCCCCAAGGCAGGTCATAGAAACCAGAATCCCTGCAGGCACTGAGGTGACTCATGCTTGTAATCCCAGAACTTTGGAAGGCTGAGGCGGCCTTTGAGCCCAGGAGTTCGAGACCAGCCTGGGCAACATGGTGAAACACCGTCTCTACTAAAAATACAAAAATTAGCTGGGCGTTATGGCATGCACCTGTAGTCCCAGCTACTCAGGAGGCTGAGGTAGGAGTATGGCTTGATCCCTGGAGATGGAGGTTGCAGTGAGCTGAGATCACGTCACTGCATTCCAGCCTCATTCCATCCTGGGTGACAGAGCGAGACCCTGTCTCAGAAAGAGAGCGAGAGAGAGAGAGAGAGACAGATACCAGAACTTCCTTTCCACAAATCCAGCTATACAACCTAAAATATTACTCTAATTTTCTTCCACTTTTCTTTGTAAAAATTGGCCACAAGGAAATTATCAGACCTACTTTTTCTGATCATAGTTCAGAAGACCCCCATTCCAGAGAGGATCCTGCCTCATATAAGAAGGGAATGCTGCCCAGAGAGGCTGAGAAGAATCTCAACAGACAGACCTGGCTGGGTTCCCCACTCAGTCTATCAGCATTATATCAGGCCCCTTTGTCCAATCATATTTCTACACAGCCGTCCATACTGAAAATGACAGTTCCTCTTCTGTCTTTGGGTCTTCACTCTGAAGGCTCCCATGTCATATAAAATGATGATCAAGTCAATTTATACGCCTTTTCGCCTATTAATCTGCCTTTCATCAGTTGATTTTCAGCGAACCTTCCGAGGGCAATGGGGAAGTCTTCGCTTGGCACCTACATAACCTTTTAGCCTCCAGTGTTTTTCCTGCCTAGATGGGTTCACCCTTGTGAGGTTTATAGTTTTCAATTCTGGGTCCCACCCTTCCCTGCCCCACTGCCTGACTCGTCTCTGTGGCCACAGTGGCTTCCCTCGGCGCTTCTGCAGCTCTGCACTTCCACCAGTAGCGAGTTATTAAGACATTCTCAGGCTAACACCTTCACAGACTAAATCCTTGTGGCCATCTCATCTTGGTCCCCTGTGGTAAAAATAAAATAGCTACCAGTTATAGGTAGCTTTTGAAACTAATATGAAACTACCATCTTTATGCATCAAAAATGGTTGAGTATTGGCCGGGCTTGGTGGCTTATGCCTGTAATCCCGGCACTTTGGGAGGCTGAGGCAGGCAGATCACCTGAGGTCAGGAGTTCGAGACCAGCCTGGCCAACATGGAGAAACCCCATCTCTACTAAAAATGCAAAAAAAAATTAGCTGGGCATGGTGGCACATGCCTGTAGTCCCAGCTACTCAGGAGTCTGAGGCAGGAAAATGGATTGAACCGTTTCTGGCAAATGTAAACATTGGTATTTTTTAAAACTGTTAGATACTCTTAACTGAAGCCCTTGGTATAAAGACCATTCAGTACCCATTATCAGCCCTCTGAAAAATACATAAGCTGTTCTTTAAGTGTTGAAAATTTTACATCATTCCCTTTTCTCCTTGAATTTGTATTTCCATTCTATTTCCCTCACAGAATTTTATTCCAAAATTGTGTATTTTAATACTTGAAAGTTTTACTCCCATACTTCCATTAAAAGGGAAACTTTGGACAAATGAAATTTAACAGAGTTATTTGAGCTAAGAATGATTCATGAATCAGGCAGGCTCTCAGAACCAGAAGAGGTTCAGAGAACTCCGCTTTAGTGGCCTGAGCAGCAGGCTTTTATAGGTTGAGTACAGAAGCAAAGCAAAGAAATGGCTTGATTGGCTACAGATAGGTGCTTGCCTTATTTGGGTCTGATTGGAGGAAAGTCCCTAGTTAGAGGTTAGTTGATGCTTTGATTGGTTATGCTTAAGTTTCATTTTACTGGTTACATTGAAATTCAGTTTGCTTACATAGGAACCCAAGGCCCTACAGCTGTCTCAGCCTGATGGCCTCCCAGTGAAAAATTTTTCATACTTCTCTATAAGAAAGATGTAGAATAGGTAATGAAATTTCATTTATTAAAATTTCCTTGGATATAAGGTTCATAAGTGTTGATTTGATCAGAAGAGTTTTTTATTGGTATGATTGACTGAAAGCTGTTAATGCAGTATAAAGTTTTACAATGATTTTTTTTTTTTTTTTTTTTTGAGATGGAGTCTCGCTCTGTCGCCTGGGCTGGAGTGCAGTGGCCAGATCTCAGCTCACTGCAAGCTCCGCCTCCCAGGTTTATGCCATTCTCCTGCCTCAGCCTCCGGAGTAGCTGGGACTACAGGGGCCCGCCACCTCGCCCGGCTAGTTTTTTTGTATATTTTAGTAGAGACGGGGTTTCACCGTGTTAGCCAGGATGGTCTCGATCTCCTGACCTCGTGATCCGCCCGTCTCGGCCTCCCAAAGTGCTGGGATTACAGGCTTGAGCCACCGCGCCCGGCTACAATGATTATTAAGCAAAAAAATCCAGTATATTAGAAATGAATATCTGAATGAGAAGAATGCAGCTTTCTTTAAAAATTAATTTCTGTATTCAAGATAAATATTACTGATTGCTAGAATGAGGTAGAGTTTAGCATCCATTCTATTGCAAGTTTTGGTTCCCATAGCTAAAGTGCTAAGAACTTTATTCACATTAGTGTAAGTACCTGGAATGGAAGGAGTGTTGGTATAGCAGTATCACTACATTCTTTTCCTTTTTCTTTTTTTTGAGACAGAGTCTCACTCTTGTTGCCCAGGCTGGAGTGCAGTGGCGCGATCTTGGTTCATTGCAACCTCCGCCTCCCAGGTTCAAGTGATTCTCCTGCCTCAGCCTCCCAAGTAGCTAGGATTACAGGTGCCAGCCACCACACCTGGCTAATTTTTGTATTTTTGCTAGTGATGGGGTTTCACCATGTTGGCCAGGCTGGTCCTGAACTCCTGACCTCAAGTGATCCACCCGCCTCACCCTCCCAAAGTGCTGGGATTACAGGCATGAGCCACCAAGCTAGGCTCTAGTATCACTAAATTCTTTAAACTCCTTCCAAGTTACATGCTAAAAATCACGTTATGATAAACTATTTTCATCAGCTAACAATATGATTAGAGCCACCTTCATTTTTGTTCAAAGCAAAGTACTGAATGCACCTAATTTACAACAAGATTTGTTTTGCTTTCACAATATTTTCACCTAAAGACACCTTGTGTTAACCTGATATATCTAGAATGGGTCTGGGAAATTGAAATATTATTTTTACTATACCTTTGCTTATGCTGTACTTTAATGCACATATATTTTTACATTTATTATTTAGTATAGTGCATAAGTATTTGTATATACATATATTTCAAGTATAATGTATTGAAATATTTGTATATACATATATTTCAAGTATAAATGATTTTATTTTATAACAAACTTTGAATATATTTTTGTCAAAGCTTAGAGCAGCAAATTTAGCTCATTCAATCTATGTAATAGATCTGGAATATAACCTAATTAATGAAGGTAGTCCTTATTGTCTAAACATCAGTCAAACCAGACTCTGGCTTAGGAATATTCCAACAAGGGCCAAACTATCCCATTCCAGTGTCATGCCTTAACAGGAATACGGATGACAGAAGGAAGAAAAGTCATTCTTAGAATGGGTGTTACAGCATCTTGATGATCACCAAAGAAACGTGGGAAACAAAATTTCAGAATTCCCCTTGATTTCCTGGTGGTTTTACAACTTGGCAATGTACCAGAGTCAGATTCGAAGGTAAACGAAGGACAAGCCTCTCTTTGATCAAATGGGAAAAAGCTGCTGTGAAGGGTGAAATGAGAAAGCGGAACATAACGAAAAGCTAGCAAAGAACGTGGAGGGACATGAAGATAGGTGATCAAGTCCCTTAAAACTGTCAGCATCACCTCGTGGAAGAAAATCTCTGGCCCCAGTCCAAAGAAAATGGCCTTCTAGTCCTTGCAACCCTGAGTTCTATTTTATTTATTTTTTTGTTTTATGACCTCTAAGTGTTCAAGTAAAATGATTTCTCTTTTAGAAACATAGTCCTAATAACGTCACTCAGAGCCTGCCTGTCCTCTCTAAGCCCAGG
Organism: Piliocolobus tephrosceles; assembly: GCF_002776525.5. Taxonomy (NCBI): domain Eukaryota; kingdom Metazoa; phylum Chordata; class Mammalia; order Primates; family Cercopithecidae; genus Piliocolobus; species Piliocolobus tephrosceles. Next base: position 198,266,636 of record NC_045434.1, on the reverse strand, counting down.
TCCAGGTCCAATGTCTTGGAATAGGGCCTCTCTGGTTTCTTTCCATCTTCCCTGGATCCCCCCCCTTTTTTTTTTTTTTTTTTTTTTTTTTTTTGTATTTTTACTAGAGACAGGGTTTCACCGTGTTAGGCAGGATGATCTCAATCTCCTGACCTCGTGATCCGCCCGCCTCGGCCTCCCAAAGTACTGGGATTACAGGCGTGAGCCACCGCGCCCGGCCCCCTGGACCCCTTTTAAAACTGGATTAAAGGAGGTTCCCTTTAATCAGTTCCCCAATCCCATTTTTCCCTGAGTCTTTTCCCCTTACACCAGCCATCTTTCTCTTCCTCAAAAGTGCTTGCTTGTTCCCACCTCAGGAGCTTCCTATGCATTGTGGAATGGCTTTCTCCACCCCACCCCCACCACTCCAGGTCATTCCTCAGAGATGCCTTTCTTGACCACCCCCCAGTACACACACTAGGTCAGGTCCCTGTCATGTAGAGTACCCTGTGCCTCTCCTGTGTAGCACTAACCACAATGTGATTACATAGTCAGTTCAATGTATATTATGTGAGGACAAGGACAGGGCATGGCGCAAACTAGGCACTGAAGGAACAAATGACTGTAGTGCCATTCTTCCCTTCTCTATACTTCTTGTGCCCATCTCTAATAGATTGTAATTTTTTTTTGTGAGATGGAGTTCCACTCTTGTTGCCTAGGCTGGAGTGCAATGGCACAATCTCGGCTCACTGCAACCTCTGCCTCCCAGGTTCAAGCGATTCTCCTGCCTCAGCCTCCCGAGTAGCTGGGATTACAGGCATGCGCCACCATGCCTGGCTAACTTTGTATTTTTAGTAGAGATGGGGTTTCTCCATGTTGGTCAGGCTGGTCTCGAACTCCCAACCTCAGGTGATCTGCCCACCTCAACCTCCCAAAGTGCTGGGATTACAGGTTTGAGCCACCGCGCCCAGCCAGATTGTAGTATTTTAAGTGTCTATATTCTGCACTAGCCTGGGAGTCACTGGGTCAAGAACCAATTCACCAGCTCCCAATAACAGTTACTATTTATTCAATACCTACCCTGTTCCAGGCCTGTTATAGAGCTTTATATATTACATAGTTTGACATAATAATTATAAGCATAGGCTCTGGTGTCAGACTACCTGGGTTCCCATCCTTCTTCAGCCACTTACTAGGTATCTCTTATCCGCTGTGCCTCAGCTTCCTCACCGAGGAAAATTACATGATAATAGTACCTGCCTTAAAAGGTTGTTATGAGGATTAAATGAGTTAATATGTTTGAAGTATGTAGAGTAATACTTGGCACATAGTAAGTGCTTGATAAATGTTAGTTTATCATTATCATTGTTGTCATGATTTCTAGTCTTTACAACAAGGCTAGTCTATCAGTTTCCAGAGGCTGAGCTCTCTCTTGTAAACCCGATCACCTCCCACTGGCATGTGCCTAACACATAGAAGGTTCTCATGATGCCCTATTGTTTAATGATGTTTGAATCTAACTATGATAGCTAATATTTATTGAAGGTATTTACTGAAGGCTCTGAGAAGCCCCATAGTAAAGAAATCTGTATCCATAAACCCTCTGACTTGTGCTAGGAATCATGCTTTGTTACTTCCATGGGTTTATCTTGTTTCATTCTTGCAACTGCCCTGAGGAGTAAGTACCCTTAATAACTCCATTTCACAGTTGAGGAAACAAATGCCCAAAGATATGTCCAAGTCACAGTGTCATGAAGGACAGAGGCTGGATTCAAGGTGAGGTCTGCCTGACTCTAGAGCCTAACCTCTGAATAACCACACTCCACACACTTATTGTGCTGGAGCAATTCCTTAGGATTATGATGTCCTCTTAGTTTCCACAAAATACTGTACATTGTAGGTTGCCTTCTGCAGTCCTCTTCAGCCACAAATGTTGGTTGAGGGGGTTGGGTATGCTCTGCCTTAGGCCGGGTGCCATGTGAAGGTTGGAAGAGCAGGCCAGGCATGTAAAAAAAACTCAGGCTGAAAGTCTGAGAGCCTAAATTTTAGCTATGGTCCTTCTATACTGCCTTTGCTACATAATATTAAGCCAGGTAGTTCAGGTCTTGTGCCCAGAGTAAATTCCTCCTTTGACATTCCACCTTTTTCTCAGCACTCTCTCAATTATTGCCATTGATTTGTGCTTAGATTAAGTCATGTATTCAGGAAACATAAACTGAGTTCCTTCTATAGATTGGGAAAGAAAAGAGAGACATGGAGACTCCAATTAGATATCATTTCTAAATGAAAGGAAGGCAGAATTCCGTCTACCCATATCAGATGATTAAGTTTTAAAAAGAATTAAGAAATCTGTGACAATAATAGCATAATGCGTGGGGGAGAGAGATGGAACAATATAGGAGCAAAGGTTTGTATAACACTAAAATTAAGTTGCTATTAATCTGAACTAGATTGTTACAAATTAAGGTGTTAATTATAATCCTCAGCACAACCATTAAGAAAATAACTCTAAATATATAGCAAAATAAATGATAAGGGAATTAAAGTGGTACACTAGAAAACATATCTACCACAAAAGAGGGCAGTAATGGAGGAATTGAGGAACAAAAAGAGACAATAGAAAACAAATGGCAAAGTGACAGAAGTCCTTTCTTATCACTAATTATTATTAAATGTAAGTGGGTTAAACTCTCCAAGTAAAAGGCAGAGATTGGCAGAATATATATTTTAAAACATTCAAGTATGTGCTACAAAAGATTGTCTTTAAATTCAAAGACACACATAGATTGAAAGTAAAAAAGAAGAAGATATTCTATGTAAACAATAACTAAAGGAGAGCTGGAGTGGCTGTACTAATATTAAACAAAATAGACTTGAAGATAAAATTGTTACAAGGTACAAAGAAGGACATTATATTATGATGAAGGGGTAAATTCATCAAGAAGATGTAACAATTGTAAAATATATGCACCTATAGAGCCCCAAAATACATGAAGCAAAAACTGACAGAATCAAAGGAAGAAATAGACAATAATAGCCAAAGACTTGAATAGTGAATACACCACTTTTACCAATGGATAGAACAATTAGGAGATCAGGAAGGAAATAGAAGACTTGAACAACACTGTTAAGCAACTAGAACTGACAGAAATCCATAGAATATTCCACTCAACAAAAGCAAAATACAAATTCTTCTGAAGTGCACATGAACATTTTCTGGGATAGAGCACATATTAGGACAGAAAACAAGTCTCATTACATTTAAAAGATTGAAATTATACAAAGTATGTTTTCTCATCACAGTGGAATGAAATTAAAAATCAGTCACAAAAGGAAATTCACAAAAACAAAGTGGGAAATTCACAAATATATATAAATTTAACAGCATCCTCCTAAATAACCAACAAGTCAATGAAAAAAAATCCAAAGGAAATTATAGGAACTACCTTGAGACAAGCTGATCCTAAAATCCATATGGAAATCCAGGGGACCCAAAATAGCCAAAACAATCTTGGAGGAAGAAGAACAAAGTTGAAGAACTCACACTTCTGATTTCAAAACTTACTACAAAACTACAATAGTCAAAACAATATGGTACTGGCATAAAGACAGACAAATAAATCAATGGGACAGAATTCAGAGTCCAGAAATTAACCCATATATCTATGATCAATTGATTTCAATAAAGATGCTAAGACTATTCAATGGAGAAAGAATAGTCTTTTCAACAAATAGTGCAGGGATAACTGGATAGCCACATATAGAAGAGTGAATGAAATTGGATTCCCACCTCACACCATGCATAAAAATTAACTCAAAATGGATTGGAGAGCTAAATGTAAGAGCTAAAACTATAAAATTCTTAGAAGGAAATAAGGTGTTCATTTAAATCAGGCAACAGTTTTTGTCTCTTTTAGTTCAGTTCCTTCATTGCTGCCTTCTTTTGTGTTAAATAGATATATTTTGTAGTGTACCATTTTAATTCCCTTGTCATTTCTCTTACTATGTATTTTGAGTTATCATCCTAGTAATTGTGCTGAGGATGACAATGAACACCTTAACTTATAACAATCTAGTTCAGATTTTTTTTTTTTTTTTTTTTTGAGACGGAGTCTCGCTCTGTCGCCCAGGCTGGAGTGCAGTGGCCGGATCTCAGCTCACTGCAAGCTCCGCCTCCCGGGTTTACACCATTCTCCTGCCTCAGCCTCCTGAGTAGCTGGGACTACAGGCACCCGCCACCTCGCCCGGCTAGTTTTTTGTATTTTTAGTAGAGATGGGGTTTCACCGTGTTAGCCAGGATGGTCTCGAACTCCTGACCTCGTGATCTACCTGTCTCGGCCTCCCAAAGTGCTGGGATTACAGGCTTGAGCCACCGCGCCCGGCCTCTAGTTCAGATTAACACCAACTTAATTTTAGTAGTACATGAAATGTCACACCTATATAGCTCCATCTCTCTCCCCCACCCATGATGCTATTATTGTCACAAAATATGACACCAAAAGCATAAACAACAAAAGAAAACAATAGATAGGTTAGACTTCATCAAAATTTAAAACTTTTCTGCATCAAAGGTAGAAGTCTAGGCTCTCTGTGTGCTCTCCGTTGACACCATGGGGAGGAGGACACCTCGCCACTGGCTCCCTACTTAGCCTTTCCTGATAGTCCCAGCAGGGGAGCCGGGGGGCTGACTTAGTTCATTTGGGCTGCTGTAACAAAATGCCATAAACTGGGTAGCTTATAACAACAGAAATGTATTTCTCACAGTTCTGAAAGCTGGGAAGTCCAAGATCAAGGCACCAGCAGATTGGGTGTCTCGTAGACAGCACCTCCTCCCTGTGTCCTCGCATGATGGAAGGGGCGAGCAGCCTCTCTTGGGCCTCTTTTTTAAGAACACTAATCCCATTCATGAGGGCTCCCCTGCATGACCAAAGGCACCACCTCCTAATACCATTCCCTTAGGGGTTAGGACTTCAACATATAAACTTAGGGGGTAGCTGGCTCAAACATTCAGACGTACAGGTACCTTGTTCCTTGTGGTGTTTGGAGTTTGGAGGTTATTGTCTAAAAGTATTTTTCTTGCCAAGCTTCCCATCGGCTTGTCCTTTGGTAGTGAGAGAAGGCTTTTCTTGGGGCTTTTGTTTTCCCTGCTCCACTCCTGTTGGTATTTCCAGAGTGCTGGCTTCTTCATCTACAAGTTTGGGATGTATGAGGCAAAAAGAATAAATACAGAATACCCAAGAAGCTCACCATATGCCATTCTTTTCTAGCTTGTCTGCCTGCCTTCTTCTCTCTGCCTTCAGAATTGTCTTTTTTTTTTTTTTTTTTTTTTTTTGAGACAGAGTTTTGCTTTTGTCACCCAGGCTGGAGTGCAATGGCATGATCTCGGCTCACTGTAACCTCCGCCTCCTGGGTTCAAGTGATTCTCCTGCCTCAGCCTCCTGAGTAGCTGGGATTATAGGCACCCACCACCACACCCAGATAATTTTTGTGTTTTGTTTTTTTTTTTAGTAGAGATGGAGTTTCACCAAGTTGGCCAGACTGGTCTGGAACTCTTGACCTCAGGTGATCCACCTGCCTTGGCCTCCCAAAGTGCTGGGATTACAGGCGTGAGCCACCATGCCCAGCCTTATGTTTGTCTTATATGTGATGACCAGGGTTTTAGTTGTACGTAGCAGGAAGAATAGGGAAGAATACATCTACTCTATCTTACCAGAAGCAGATGTTCTGGCCGGGCGCGGTGGCTCAAGCCTGTAATCCCAGCACTTTGGGAGGCCGAGACGGGCGGATCACGAGGTCAGGAGATCGAGACCATCCTGGCTAACATGGTGAAACCCCGTCTCTACTAAAAAATACAAAAAACTAGCCAGGCGAGGTGGCGGGCGCCTGTAGTCCCAGCTACTCTGGAGGCTGAGGCAGGAGAATGGTGTAAACCTGGGAGGCGGAGCTTGCAGTGAGCTGAGATCCGGCCACTGCACTCCAGCCTGGGCGACAGAGCGCCAGACTCCGTCTCAAAAAAAAAAAAAAAAAAGAGGCAGATGTTCTATAATTGACTTTTTAAATGGAAAGTTATAAGCTAATTTTTTTGTGTGCAAGGAGCATTAAAATATTGAAACTAAGAGTCATTATATTTGTAAATATAATTTGTTAGATTTATAATAATTAGTTCTGTGGTAAGGTTTTATTTCAAAAAACTAAATTTGAATAACATATTTCTTTTTACAAAAGAAAAGCAGATTCCCTTTTTTGTCCACCAAAGCCATGCCTCTAAGAAAGGGGAAGAAAAAACCTCACTCATGTTTATGAGAAGTTGGACTAATAATAAATATGTCCCAAACTGCTTTTCCCCAAAGTGTTGATTCTGTTGAGCTTTTTAGTTGCAAGTAACAGAAACAAGTTCTTAAGCAAGAGGCCGGGTATTCCTGGCTTCAGGAAAGTCCAGAGTGAGGATGGCTCCAGGGTCTTGAGGAGCAGCAACTAATGATTTATTCGGGCCTCACCTTGGGCTGAAGGGAGCCAGCCTTTCTTCAGCCTTTGTGTTTCTCAGTCCAAGATCTGGATCCCAGAGAAAGAGATTCTGGCCTGCCTAGCTTGGGTCACACTTGCCTAGCTTGGGTCACACACATGTCTTAGGGAGGATGGAGCACTGGGAATGTCAGTTCCAATAAGACTCTGTCCAATGGGGAGGGGGTGGAGAAGAGTCCTCCCCAGCAAAATCAGAGTGCCCTTTATCAGAAGAAAAGGAAAGGATTAAAATGTTAGTCAAGTGAGAGTCATAGATGCTTACTCCAGACACCCATGGCTGGATTCCAAGTTAAGAGTTCTAGAGCCAAATGAGTTTGAGAGCCTGAGTAAGACAAGGAGAAACTCTTCTGAGAGCCTCTAACATGCTCTGGGGGCCTCCCAGCAGTGGGTAGAGGATGCATTGCCTTTAACTACATGGTGCTTTTCTTGCCTTGGAACCCCATTAGCATCTCTGGGAACTCGGCTGGGGGAACCCTGGCTGGGCAGGTCTCCAGCAAGCCTTTTAGCTCTGAGATCCTGTGATCCTATAGGAAGGACGTGTTCTGCCCGCAGGTGGCTTTATTCCATCTTGCTGCTCATCAGGTGAGTCAGAATCAGTTCCCAGCTCTGACTTTTTCCACGTGGGGGACACATCTCAGATGTGGTGAGGTCACGGTGGCAGAGCTGGGACTAGACTGGAGTCCCCTGGCTCCACGTTTTTCCCTTCTGTGGCAGCCCTGAGCCTTGTTGGGAGAGAAGTTAAGGACAACTGTCCATGGTGATTTCAGTTGGTGGGCCTCCCTCTCGGTCCTCCTGCCCTCGCCTGTCCCTGGCCAACTGCCCCTTCTCAGGGAAGACCTGCCCTCAGCTCTCTAAGCCCCGCCATCTAGGAGAGGGAAGGAGGGTGGGTTGACTTCACTGTTACTGCTGACTCTGTCCTGAGGAGGAAGCCTCGGCCAGCTCTGGCCTCTGCGGGGCACCTTGCTAGTTGTCTGTCTTTCCAGATGGACTGAACATATGACAGTGAGGACTGTTTGTCTTGTTAACTGCCGATTCCCTAGGGCCTGTCCCATGCCTTGAAGAATGGGCAGGATTTCACCAGGGAGGGGAGCCAGCTGGGGTTGGGAAGAGAACATGCTGGGAAGGAGGATGCAGCAGTGGCCAGCATAGAGCATTCCTTGGTGTTCAGTGGTGGAATAAGGCCGAAGGGTGTATTGGGGACTCACTATAGTGTGGTTTAAATGCTAGTACACTTTGGCCCAGCAATTCCACTTATAAGAATTTGTCCTGGCTGGGCGCGGTGGCTCAAGCCTGTAATCCCAGCACTTTGGGAGGCCGAGACGGGCGAATCACGAGGTCAGGAGATCGAGACCATCCTGGCTAACATGGTGAAACCCCGTCTCTACTAAAAAATACAAAAAACTAGCTGGGTGAGGTGGCAGGCGCCTGTGGTCCCAGCTACTTGGGAGGCTGAGGCAGGAGAATGACATAAACCCGGGAGGCGGAGTTTGCAGTGAGCTGAGATCCGGCCACTGCGCTCCAGCCTGGGCGACAGAGCCAGACTCCGTCTCAAAAAAAAAAAAAAGAATTTGTCCCAAGGGACTAATCCAGACAAATGCACAAAAATGTGTGCACTAGGCTCTTCAATCACAGCATTGTTTTTTAAAAAGGAAACATAATAGACACAGGGGACTCCAAAATGGGGAAGGGTTGGGGTGAGGGCGAGAGTTGAAAAATTACCGATTGGGCACTGTGTACACTTACTTGGGTGATGGGTTCACTAGAAACCCAAACCTCCACATTACACAATATACCCATGTAACACACCTGCACATGTACCCCCTGAGTCTACAATAAAACTAAATGAAAAATTAATAATAAAGGAAACAACCTAAATATCCAGTAATAGCAAAGCTATGATATAAAATATGGCACATCCAAAAATAATGAGTTATTTGACATTTAATAAAAATGACAAATTAGGTATGCCTGACAGGAAAATGTGTTCACAATATGCTAAATAAAAAAACAGATTATAAAACAGATGGTAATCTTATTTTTATAAAGTAAATTAACATTTCCATTGATATGTAAATTTATGGACAGGAAAATGTTTGCAGGAGTAAGAACCAAAATGTTTATAGTCATTATCTCTGGGTTATAGAATTAAAGGTGACTTTTCTATTATGGTTTTGGTGTTATTGTTATTTTTATTTTTCATTTTTTTCTCATGCTACCTTGTCTAATTTATTATCTATATGTATTTCCTAATTACAATGCATATGTGTTTGGTAATCATTTTATAAAGTAAAAAATTCCATGCCAGGAAGTCTGAACCTAACTCATAGGTGATGTAAATTAACTTTTTATAAATTGAATAATTGAAAATGCCCTAAGCAAGTGAGCCAGTTAAAAGAGTTTCATTGAAATCCCTCTGGGAAATGGAAGACTGTTGACAAGATAGCAAAAAGTATTCTCTGGCCTGTATTTCTCTTGTAAATTCTGATTTTGGAATGTTGCTTTTCTGCACAAGATGATGGCAAGTTAATACTTTTGTTTTTTTTTGAGACGGAGTCTCGCTCTGTCACCCAGGCTGGAGTGCAGTGGCACATCTCGGCTCACTGCAAGCTCTCTGGGTTCATGCCATTCTCCTGCCTCAGCCTCCTGAGTAGCTGGGACTACAGGCACCCGCCACCACGCCCGGCTAATTTTTTGTATTTTTAGTAGAGACGGGGTTTCACCGTGTTAGCCAGGATGGTCTTGATCTCCTGACCTCGTGATCCACCCGCCTCAGCCTCCCAAAGTGCTAGGATTACAGATGTGAGCACCGCGCCCGGCCGGCAAGTTAATACTTTAAAGGGAATAGCACAGCAGGTTTTGACCTTGTCAGGTCAGTGTGATTGGGCCACCAAAGTATCCAATTCAGGACAGCGTTTTATAAACTAGCAAAGCAGCCAGATTAACCTTGAGTAGTAAAATTTCAGTTATGGGTCTGGAATGTGGCTTTGTCACTGATACTTTTTTTCTGGTTTTGTTTTGGGGCAGCAAATGGTTGAGTGTCAAAAGTGTCCTGGGGCCCCGTGGCTTGTGCCCAAATCATGTTTACTCCTGTGAACTTTCCTTACAGGAAAACCTGATCGGCGCCCTCTTGGCGATCTTTGGGCACCTTGTGGTCAGCATTGCACTTAACCTCCAGGTAAGTTTCAGTCACCAGCACTGTCTGGGGGCAGAGACACAGCAGATAAATCAGGGTGTCTTATCCAGGTCCAGCTGCCTCCTTTCTGCAGGGCCTTGCCTACTCCATCCCTGGGCTGCACCTGGGGCAATGCCTTGTGGGCCGTTCCAGGATTTCTCTTGATTTGGTGGGCCCACTCCATCCTGCCCTCACTCTCCTAGCCAGGTCCTCACCGTCTCTCCTTGGGCTTTGCAGCGACCTCCTGCTAGCTTCCCTGGCTCTGGTATCATCCTCTCTTTGCCTTGCCACATAGCTGCTGGAATTACCATAGTTTTGTCAAATTCAACTCTAATTACAGCATTGTTCATTACTTACAAGCCTCTGGGATGCCCTGTACAGCTGCTGGGGACCCCCCTACTGACCTCCAGGTCCCCTCGGCCTGTCTGAGTTCACAAGCAGCTGTGGTGTGGAGCAAGTTGATAGCTAATGAGCTTCTCGTGGGGGCACCAGGGAGCTGGTGCTACTGGCATGCAGGCACAACTGAGGTTTACACTGGGAGAGTGGGACAGTTAATGCCCCTGGAGGCTGCCTTCTGCCAGGAGGGGTGGGAGGCAGGGAATAAAAGGCCCAGGCTCTTATCCTCTGCTAGGATGATTCTAAGGTGAGATTCGCAGAGTTTTTCAGAGGGCCCCTATGGGACTGAGCCCTAGTTGCCCACAGGACTAATTCACTCATGAACCACCTTTCATCTCCGTTCCCTGCCTCACTTTCCCCCTCCCTTACTTGAGCTCCCTGGAATCATCTCATACAGACTACCTGCTCCACGTTCTTGTCTCAGGGACTGCTTCTGGGAAACCCAAATAAGACTTGATACCTGCTAACAGGATGAATCCCACAGCACACTGGCTGGCTTCACTCCACCAGCACTGCCCAGCTTCTGCCTGCAGTGACCTGCTCTCCCTGGCCCTGGAGCAGGCAGGAGACTGTGATCCCTGTGGGCACACGCATGTGCCTTGTTCACCTGTACCCTGTGCATCTCAGCTCTGGGATGTGTATGTTTCCATGTGTCGCTGAGACCATGTGGTCTCTTAGCTACTTGAATGATTCGTTCTCTTCTTTCTCCAGGGCAGCATCTCTGGTTATTTATCTGCTTCTGGGCAGCCCACATCATGATCCTCCCCAAATGGCAGAATTGGTCCTTTAAGTCAACGTGACTTTCTAGCCTGTTAGTTACCACCTCAGTTTCCATGTCACAGGTTCACATTTCTCCAAAAAAGAATATTGACCATGCTTGAGCTATGTAACCACCCCAGGGAGCGCAAGGTCCACTGATACCCACACAACTGCCCAGTGAGAGCTGCTGCCATGTAGACAGGAAGGAGTGTGCCATACACTTGGGCATCCAAACATGAGGAATCCTGGAAACTGCAGAGAAAGGGAGGAGGTCGACCCAAGGGCCAGGCCACGTGGGATCCTTAGACTATGGCTTCCCCCCTGAGACTGCACATTGCCTGTGACGTGCATTAGAAATGCCTGTTTTCGGGCTCACCCACACCTCTGAGACTGACTCAGGATGAGGCCCAGGCGGGTATTTTGTCAGAGCTTCCCAGGGGCTTATAAGGATTCCCAGTGTGTTGGAGTACTACTGTCCTAGAATAACCATCTAGTATTTAGATCCCTACTGTTTTACTCGTTTGTGAGTCAGAACTCCACAAGAACCTGACAAGTCTTCCCAATTTATTTTCAAGTTGGGGGTAGATTTAGGGTAACTACATCATAGCATTTTTTCCCCCAAACATATGAGCAAATTACATTATTTCTCGGGTTTCTAGAAATACTGCCACATCCGCCTGGCAGGCTCCAAGGATCCCCGGGCCTATTTCAAGACCAAGACATGGTGGCTGGGCCTGTTCCTGATGCTTCTGGGTGAGCTGGGTGTGTTCGCCTCCTACGCTTTCGCACCGCTGTCACTCATCGTGCCCCTCAGCGCAGTCTCCGTGATAGGTAAGACCAGGGCTGCCCCACCCTCCCCTGGGGTGCTCCCAGCTGTGTGACCAGAGTGCCACTGCCAGGATCAAAGGTGTCCATTGAACAAACCAGCTCTAGCTTGGATAGTAATAGCCTAATACAAAGGACTTCAGACACACCAGGCCCTGTAAGTTCTTACAGATATTAATTCTGCTAATCTTCCAGCCACCTGTTGAGGAAGGTGATGTTGTTATCCCCATTTAACAGATGAGGAAACTAAGGCACAGGATAATGAAATTACTTTCCCCAAATGACACTAGTGAGTAACAGGGCTGGGATATGAACTGGGCTGTGTGGCTCCAGGATCTGTTTAAGATTCAGCAACTTTATTAGGATTGCTTTTTATTTCTAAAAGAAGAAGGAAGATAAACCTTAACCCATGTATCTTTTCACCGTCAAGATACATTAAGTTTGTCACTGGGTGCAGTGGCTTGTACCTGTAATCCCAGCTACTTGGGAGGCTGAAGTGTGAGGATCACTTGAGGCCAGGAGTTTGAGACCAGCTGGGGCAACATGGAGAGACCCCATCTCTACAAAAAAAAAAAAAAAAAAAAAAGAAAGAAAGAAAAACAATTAGCTGGGCATGGTGGTGTGCACCTGTGGCCCTAGCTACTTGGGAAACAGAAACAGGAGGATCCCTTAAGTCCAGAGTTTGAGGCTGCAGTGAGCTTTGATTGCACAATTGTACTCCAGCCTGGGTGACAGAGCTAGACCCCATCTATTAAAAACACAAATTAAGCTTTTGTAGGGTTTGGGGCCAGGCCAGGCTTGTCTCAAATTCTTGAGCTCAAACTATCTGCCTGCCTTTCCTCCCAAAGTGCTGGTACTACAATCGTAAGCCACTGCGCCCGGCCATTAACTTTCTCATCTGCCAGCTTTATATGATTTCCATAATCACTGAACCAGTGTTTCAGAACTTTTGAACCAACTAAAAGACAAGGGAGCTTTAATGTTCATGAGAACACAAGCAAAACAAAATTAGGAAAAAAAAATTTCTTCTTAAAGAAAATATGTTAGTAGATGAGTGAACAATAGCTTTTTTGTGTGCATAGCAGCCAGGACAATGAACTTGCTTTGAAATATTTCTTTCCATTTTACTGGCAAGCACTACTCTGCCGAGATGCTCTTCTCTGCTCTTAAAGGGGAAAGTCATATTTTGGGTCTTATTCCTCCTTGAGTTAAGAGGTTCTCTTCTATACAAGGGATGGCAGATGCATGGTAACTATGTGCCCCTCCCTTCCTGTGCTCAAGGCAGACATCATTAATCAATCATGGCACTCCTTCCTAGAGAGCAAAGATGGGGCCTCAGAATTCTCAGTGTTTCCAACAGTCACTACCAATCACCAGGAGTTGGCAAAGGAGCAGAAACCTATTTACTTTCCCTGATCCTGTCATAAGGCCCTGTTTTTCCTAACCAGGGTTGGTGAACTGACAGCTTACAAAGTGAATGAGGTCCTCAGACATGGTGTGTATTTTTCCCCACAAAGTATTTTTTTAAATGTAATTTGAATGTCTTTAGCTGAGGCAAGTAGTTTGCCAGAGTCTCAGCCTGTCCCTATTGTCTTACTTCCGGACCATTTTCTATGTTTCTGTTATGTTACTCCCCAGCCCCTCTATGTGATCTTACCTGTAGCCTTATCACTCTGCTCTGCCCACTGCAGGTATCTCCAGAGGGCTCCCAAACCTTTTTCCCAATGAGAAATAAATAAGTGACTGGTGCTTTAAATATTAGTCTTCGAATTTTAATAAGGTTCAAATAACCAAATTATTTTGTTTTTTTAAAGAGGCCAAGTTATAATGATAAAACTTCAGATATCAGCCACTGGGAATAAGGGGCCCTAGAGCTTCTGAAGTCATCCAGTGAGGAGTAATATTAAAAATAATAATGATTATCACTTATTGGATATCTATGACTTAACCATCACTGCTCCAGGTACTTTTAGTAGTAATACTAGCTTAGTTATTGAGATTGACTGTGTACCAAATGATTTACATATATCATTGAATTACCCCTATCATTCAGAAAAGTAATTTTCAATGGTATGCTGGTAAACCACCTCTCAGAGAGACAAAGGAGAGGAAAAAGAAGAGGAGAGGGAGGGACGGAGAAAAGGGATGGAAAGGTGGAAAGGAGAAAAGGAAGACCTGATTTGTAGCGTTTGCCAGTTTATATGGTATAGACATTATTACTCCCACTGTGGCCAATTTCAAACTACAGATGGTTTTCTGAATGTGTAACAAAATATTTAACATTCTATGAGCTGGTGTCATCTGGATCTAACACCGTATTTCATAGATTAGAGAACTGAGACTCAGGTGAAATGACATATCCAAGGACACACAGCCAGAAGAGGCAGAACTAGGGTAGTGAGTGATCCAGGTCTGTTCGCAGTGACTGCCAGCCCTATTCTTTTGGGCAGTCCCAAGGGTGTTTGAGTACATCTGTGAACATGAAAGAGCCAGGAAGAGGAAAGAGCCAGAGAAATGTCAGAGGTGGGTATTACGGTGGAAGAAGTAAGCGCCCTGGCCTCCTGCAGTCCTGGGTTCAAGTCTTGCCTTCCCCTACCACCTTCATGATCTTGAGTGGGCCCTTTACCTCTCTCAGCTTCAGTGTCCCCATTTGTCAAATAGGAATAATGAGAGTACCCACCCCCAAGGGTGAACATGCCAGAAATAACTTGTGTAAATCGCCTGTCACACAGCAGGTACTCAATGCTTCTGGCCTTGTAGGAAATCCTCAGGAAGGAAGGCTCCTCTCTGAGCCTCCCTTTCCTAGATGGAATCACACAGGAACCAAGCTCTTGGCAGCGTGAGTGACAGGTTAGGAAGTACCAAGTTCCAATGCAAAGGAGCCACCCAGAAGGCCTGGGCGAAGGGATGCCCTTTCACTGACGGCAGCCTCAATTCCCTTTTCTTTGTGCTTCATTTTTCAGCTAGTGCCATCATAGGAATCATATTCATCAAGGAAAAGTGGAAACCGAAAGACTTTCTGAGTAAGTTCAGGGATTTGTACTGTGTCCTTAATTTTATATGAATGCTTTTTTTTTTAAAATTGTAAAACCAGGTCACTCTAATTCAGAGGTTATCTGCCTCCTGCTGTCCTCTGTGGTTCTATGTTCTGCCCTCAACAGGCTCCTGAGAGCTGGAGTTTTTAATCAGGGGTTCTCAAGCCTGACCACACATCAGAATCATCGGTGAAGCTTTTGAAAATGGACTTTTTATCCACCCCATTGGATCAATTTTGAGCATATATTATTGGGATTTTAGGAGGCCCAATAAAAGAAACCCTCTCTCCCTGACCAAGTTCTAAAGCAATGGGAGTCAAACACAGGCAATCAGAAGTCGTGCTTTACTCCTAATAAAAGCTAGATGAGGGCATTTTAGGTGAGCTAGATTAAAGCATGAAGCTGCTTAGGTGAGCAGCCAAGGGAATGTCCTTGCACTCTCCCCACAGGACCCTCCAGCTCCCAGTCAGACCTTGGGTGGGTCCCCCCAAGAAACACTTGGGTTTACAGAGTGGAGACACTTAGCAAGAATTATTGCTTCACACAGTTTGGGCCAGAGAAGGAAGAAAAAAGATCAAAGCCCCAGTGTTTAATTTTTAAGTAGAACAGCTCCATCCAAGTTGAGAAATGTAGACCAACAGGGCAAGAGGCAGAAGTGTCACTTTAATGGAGGTCTCTCCCCATGGAAACCCAAGGAGTTGGGAAGAAGCGTTCCCCCCAAAACACCTACTGAGTGCCATGTTGTGTTATAGGTGCTGGGGATACAGCAGTAGGATAGATGGGGCTTCTGCTCGCAGAGATTGTCGTCGTGTGTGTGTGTGTGTGTGTGTGTGTTGGGGGAGGGGAGCGGTAACAATAAACAAGTAACTAAATGAAATAATTTTAGGTTGTAGTGAGTTTTTCAGAGAAAATTGAATGCTTTTGGGGCCTGGGGAGATGGGAACACTTTCCTAGACTGATCAGGGTCAGACTCTCTGAGGAGGTGATTTTCCCCCCAGTTTTTATTTTAATTTCAGTGGCACATGTGCAGGATGTGCAGGTTTGTTACATAGGGCAATGTGTGCCATGGTGGTTTGCTGCACAGATCATCCCATCACCTAGTTGTTAAGCCCGGCATCCATTAGCTATTCTTCCCAATGGTCTCCCTCCCCCAAACCCCCACCCTCCAACAGGCCCCAGTGTGTGTTGGTCCCCACCCATGTGTCCATGTGTTCTCATCATTCAGCTCCCACTTACAAGTGAGGACACGCAGTATTTGGTTTTCCATTCCTGCATTAGTTTGCTGAGAATAATGGCTTCCAGCTCCATCCATGTCCCTGCAAAGGATATGATATTGTTCTTTTTTTTGACTGTGTAGTACTCCATGGTGTATATGTACCACATTTTCTTTATCCAATCTGTCATTGATAGGCATTTAGGTTGATTCTGTGTCTTTGCTATTGTGAATGTGCTGCAGTGAACATATGTGCACATGTATCTTTATAATAGAACAATTTATATTCCTTTGGGTATATACCCAGTAATGGGATTGCTGGGTCCAGTGGTATTTCTGCCTCTAGGACTTTGAGGAATCCCCACACTGTCTTCCACAATCATTGAACTAATTTACACAAGGAGATGATTTTTAAGCCCAGATCCAGTTAATACTAAGGAGATTTCCATCCCCAGGTCTGTGGGCAGGGTTTTCCACACACTGGGAGCCACAGGTGCAAGGATCTGAGGCAGGAAGAAGCTTGGTTTGTCCAGTCTCAGTAAGGCTGTGTAGCCAGAGGGTAATGAATAAAGTGAGAGTGAGATCAGGGAGACGTGGAGACTGGCTGATGTGTAGACCTTATGTGCCATACTGAGGAGTTGAGGAGTGAGGTGATGGTGGCCCAAGCTCTGTCCTCAGAGATTCTGAGCTCTGGGCTGGGGCCGGGGCATTGGCATTCTTATAGAGCTCACCAGGGTGAAGTGTATACTGATGTCTGCAAATTGCTTTGAAATGCATCAAAAATAAGATGGATTAATGCATGGATACAGAGATGGATAGATATGTGAGAAAACAAGCATGAAAGGTCAATTTAGAATCTAGCTGTTGGGACTATGGGTACTTATTATACAACTCTTTGAACTTTAATGTACGTCTGAAAAATTTTAAAACAGAACTTCAGGGAGACAAAATTTCCAAGATGTTGTGGATATACAGCCAGGTTTGGGGACCACTCTGCATCACTAATATAGAATAAGATCAAGGTGGGACCAAGAGGCCCAAAAAGAAAAGAATTTTACTCTGAAAAAAAAAAAAAAGCAGAACTTTGCCAAAAGAAAAAAGTCGAGACTTTGGAGCTACTGCCTAGAAGACCAAACGACAGACTGAATTTCAGTAGTCTTAATGATGGGGCAGGGGGGTTAGGGCTGGTTCTAAGACCAGTATAGAAGTTTGCATCCCTTTGGGAATACTCTAGGTAGTCCTAGGATGAGAGCCATGCTAGTGCAAGCAGTACGCTATGTGACTTGGAAAAAGAAGGCCCCTCTGGTCATCTGTAGTTTTGTAGGCACAAGGCTTGATGAGCAGAGCATGGGCTGGATTTTAGCCCATTTCACCCATTCGGCCAGGTGCCCTTGTGCAGTAAGCAACCTGCACAGCTGAACGTGGCTGTCTTACTTGGAGTTCCATTACATTTAGCAAACATTCACTCAGTGCTAGAGCTGTGTTGGACACTGCAGGTGTAGAGATGAGTAAGACCCATCCCTGCCTGAAGAAAACTTTAGATAACAGACTTACTTTGTTGAGCTTAACCGTGGCTCATTCATTCATTAAACCATTCAACAACCGTTTTTTGAACACCTCCTACATTTACGAAGCCTAGTACTAAGAATAAAGATAAAAGACGTTTAACATAGAATCACATTTTCTCTAGACAGTGGGATGAAATAGGCAAAGTTAGTTCTATCCCAGAGAAGTCCAGAGGCCTGTGGTCACCGTAAGTGTGGCGTAGAACTCTCAGCTGTTTTTTGGCTGCCTGGGGCTGGGCTGGACCTTGGAGGCTTTTCACCAACCTTACAGAGTTCAATAGGAGTGTGACAAGACTCCAGGGAAGAGACAAGAGCCATGCCACCTGGACCACTACCAGTCTGTGACAGGTCTGTGGAGTAGAATATTGATAGTAGGTATATAGCTATTATATAGTTCCCTTGACATTAGGTTAAATAACCAGTTGGGAAAGGATGAGGTAATTTTTAAAAGGTACATGTTGAGCTCTGAAGGTTGGCCTTTATGTTTTATTTTATTTGGTTTTTTAGTTTGCCCATAAAATGATTTTAGTTTTAAAATGTTACCTATAAAATGTGCATTAAAATCACAGTGCAATACTATCATGGCTAAAATGAAAAAGACAAAATGTTTAAGTGTTGGCAAGAATGTAACTAGAACTCTCTTGCTCTACTGGGGGGAGTGTAAATTGCGACAGCCACTTGGGAAAAACATTTGACACTAACTACCAAATTGAACATCCACATGTCCTATGGAGGAATTCCACCCCTCATTTTATACTCAACAGAAATGCATACATGTGTTTCTCAAATGACATGTACGAGAATGTTCACAGCAACATAATTTTTTATAAGTCCAGGCTGGAGACTCCTCAAATGCTCCCCAGCAGTAGAATGGATAAATTGTGTTGTATTTACACAGTGGATCACCATACACAGTGAGAACAAAGGAACTGCCACTGTGCCCCACAACGCAGATGGATCTCAGAAACATGTTGAGTGAATACAGACAAAAGAGATCACACTGTATGGGTCCATTCATATAAAGCACAAAGCCAGGAAAAGCTATCAGTGCTGTTACAGGTCAAGATAGTGTTACCCTGAGAGCGGGGTCTAGTGATCAGTTTCACAAATGAGAAATTTCAGGATCTGACTCATGTTCTCTTTCTCCATCTGGGAGCTGGTTTCATGAGTGTGTTCACTTTGGGAAAATTCCTCAAGCACTTTTTGTATGCATGTTATGCTTCATTAAAGTTTTGTTTTGTTTTTTTTTTACATTGTGTTTTTTTTTTTTTAACAAAATTAAGGAAGATCATTTATTTTTTAAAGTAAAGAAAAACCAAAAATACAAACAGTAACAGGTCATGGTATGTTGCAGGAGAAGCCTGTTTTTTCATGGTTGAGCATGTGTACTGTATCTCGGGCCTGTTGTTACAATGAGTCCGTGACAGCCCCTCTTCCCTGCAGGGCGCTACGTCTTGTCCTTTGTTGGCTGCGGTTTGGCTGTCGTGGGTACCTACCTGCTGGTGACATTTGCACCCAACAGTCACGAGAAGATGACGGGCGAGAATGTCACCAAGCACCTCGTGAGCTGGCCTTTCCTTTTGTACATGGTAAGAGAAGCCTCCAGTCATTTCCCCTGAGATGGCAGGAGGGAGATCAAGTCCTAGAAACCAGAAACATGAATACCCAGCAATAGGGGATTCCATGAATTGTGGCACATTGTGCCAGCATGAAAGACCGTGCTTCTGGAGAGTATGCAGTTCATGGTGAAATGCTTGTTTTATTTATGTCCTGAGTAATATTAAAACCATTATATAGTCTGATGCCAGTTTTGTTTTTTAGAAGTGGGTATAGATTTGGTCATGTAATATATCTATGAAGGCCTAGATGCGAAAGCAAATTGCATCAGTGGTTGGCTCTGGGAGATAGTCTTATGACTCAGTCTTATTTCCTCTTCATCTTTCTGAATTGTCCAAAATTTCTACAGTAACCATTTCAAACTTTGATGGTAAGGGGAAGAAAAAGTTAAAACTGTAAACAATATAAGAATGTTATTTTATTATTTTTCCCAGTATCACACTGCTGATAGAAGTCCAGGAGATACGGGAAACTTTGTCTCCTAACCCCTCCACCAGAGCTCAGTCCTCTGCCCCAGTTCTACCCCATTTTAAGTCTATAAATCAACTGATTAAGGAAAACATCTACAGTATTTGATAAAGCTATTGGTACGTTCTTGTTCCATGCCCTGTGCTGTGCTAAATACATTTTTATATATCATCTCAGATTCTCTTAACCCTATAAAGTAAATGTTCTTCCCATTCGATGCATGAGAAAACCAGGGCTCCAAAAGGTGAGCTGACCTGCTCAGCGTCCATAAAAGCAGAATTGGATTTGAAGGCTGGGCCCGCCTGGCCTCAGGTGCCATCTTCCTTCCCTGTGGCCTACCGACAAAGGTGTTTACTGTTTTCCTCTGACATAAACAGCCTGGTCTCTTATTGAGTCTAGAGGCCCTGGAACATCCTTTTTCCTCAGTTTATCCACAAAGCAGAGGATCACTTCCCCTGAAATGGGGGCTGTGTCATTTCCCAACTGGCAGCCAGCCCCGGCATGTAGTTGGTGACAGAGCAAAAGACCACCTCCTTGGGCAAAGCTTTACCCCAGAACAGACCTTTCACTCAGGAAGTCTTGGGCTTCAATCTTCTAAGTGCTGTGTGGCCTTAGCCAAGTCGCTTTCCTTCTCTGTTTTCCTCTCTGTAAAATGGCAAGAATCTCTGGACTTAGAATTGCTATTGGAAGATCCAGGAAGTAGCATTTAAGTCACCCAGAACGTGGTAGGTGCTCAGTGAATGACTCTGTTGTCTTACTTCATCATGACCAGGAGGCAGTGCTGCCAGCTGGAGAGATTTGGCCAAACCAAATTCAGTCAATATTTATTGAGCGTCTGCTGTGTGCTCAACACTATGGTTATAAAAAATAAATGAGACATGCCTACAGAACTCATGGACTGTTGGGAGGCACTGCATATGCACAGCCATCTCATGATATAATATCCAGTGCTATTCCAGCATTCATTTTAGAATCATGGAGAATGGGCCACATGTGGTGGCTCACACCTGTAATCCCAGCACTTTGGGAGGCTGAGGCAGGAGGATTGCTTGAGCCTAGGAACTTGAGACCAGTGTGGACAATGTGGCAAAACCCCATCTCTATTAGGAAAAATTAAAAATTAGCCGAATGTGTTGGCGTGTGCCTGTAGTACCAGCTACTAAGGAGGTTAAGGTGGGAGGATAGCTTGAGCCCTGGAGGTCAAAGCTGCAGTGAGCCATGATCACAGTACTGCACTCCAGCCTGAGTGACACAGTGAGACCGTGTCTCAAAAAAAAGAAAAAGAAAAAAAGAATCATAGAGAATGGCTGAACAATTGGGGCCCCTCAAATGCAGGCACAGTGGTTGGGAATGTTGATGACTGGCAGCACATCCACTTGATGAAGTGTTCTGCAGCAATTAAAGATAATTATGACAACTTCACACAACATGAAGATTGTTTATGGTAACTAAAAACAGCCCAGTCCAAAATTGTGCATTGACTATAATGACAACTCGATAAAATATGGATTCCCTGGAACAAAGACAAAGAAGAAACAGAGGGAAATGAAAGCAGCTGTGTTTTGTGGTCTCTAATTAGAAGGAATGTTTTAAATGTTTCAAAATGCCCATTAATGTTTCTATGTTTTTTTTTATACTAAATCAGCTTTGACAAGGGGTTTGGGGTAGGCAAATGGGACTAGGCTGTTGTCTAAGTTTTCTGCTTTAGTTGCACTGGGTGCTAGGGCTGGCTCAACTTCTTGGGAAAGTGTTAGCAAATATCTGGGCTTTTAAGGGGTGGTAAGGACAAGTTGTTGATGCGAGGAGGGGGAGCTTCTCAAACTCAGACTTGCCATCGTCTAATGGTAAGTTTCTACTGATAGAGCACCTTCTAAACACCAGGCACTGGGCCGCCCAGCTCCAGACAGTGTGGTCTAGCAGGAAAGTGCATGGGCCTGGGAGCCAGACTGTCCAGGTTTAAATTCCTCTGTGTCATGCATGGGATCATGGTAGTACCTGCTTCCTAGAGTTCTTGTGCTGATTTCATGAGATTAATGTAGATAAAATGCTTAGAACACTACCTGGCATACAAGGAGACGTCATTTAGTGTAAGCTATGATTATGGACCCCTTAAAAAGAATTCTTTTTTTTTTTTTTTTTTTTTTTGGAGACGGAGTCTCACTCTGTCGCCCAGGCTGGAGTGCAGTGGCCGGATCTCAGCTCACAGCAAGCTCTGCCTCCCGGGTTTACGCCATTCTCCTGCCTCAGCCTCCCGAGTAGCTGGGACTACAGGCGCCCGCCACCTCGCCCGGCTAGTTTTTTGTATTTTTTAGTAGAGACGGGGTTTCACCGGGTTAGCCAGGATGGTCTCGATCTCCTGACCTTGTGATCCACGTGTCTCGGCCTCCCAAAGTGCTGGGATTACAGGCTTGAGCCACCGCGCCCGGCCCAAAAAGAATTCTTATCCCTATTTCCCACAGGGTTAACTAAGGTTTAGAGAAGTTAAGTGACTTACCCCAGGTCACACAACTAGTTTAGAGGCAGATCCAGGTCTCCCTGACTCCACATGCCTTCCTCATTCTATTCTGTTAAGCCTCACACTGCAAGCTTGGCTGGGGGCACAAGGAGTATATACTCATATTCTTTTTTTCTTTGAGATGGAAGCTCGCTCTGTCTCCCAGGCTGGCATGGAGTGGCACGATCTCAGCAATTCTCCTGCCTCAGCCTCCTGGGTAGCTGAGATTACAGGCAGATGCCGCCACGCCCAACTAATTTTTTTTTTTCTATTTTTAGTAGAGACCGGGTTTTACCATGTTGGTCAAGCTGGTCTCAAACTCCTGACTTTAGGTGACCCGCCCGCCTCAGCCTCCCAAAGTGCTAGGATTACAGGAGTGAGCCACCGCACCTGACTTCTTATTCTTGACCAAAGAGCTTGGTGAACAAGTGTCTCCCTCTTGGACTGACCCATTGTTTTAATGGGGATACCCATGGAGCAGTGGAGTGGGAAGAAACCTTCTCAGCCTGATGAATCTTGGCCCTCCGAGAAAGAGTGGACATGAGGGCAGCGCATCACCCTCAAAGCTTCAGCCTCAGGACAATGGGGAATTCCTTCTCAGTACTAGCCAGGGATTAGAGAGATTCACTCTGTGTTCCCCTTTCCCCTGAATGTCTAACAGTAGTTTGGGAAATGCTGAATCATAGCTCAGTCATTCCCTTTCAACCCTGTGCCTCTGATGATGGCCCAGCCCACCAGGGTCTCCCGGTCTCGCCTACCTCTGTGGCCCCCACTGACCCCCCTGCTCGCTGCCTTCCACAGCTGGTGGAGATCATTCTGTTCTGCTTGCTGCTCTACTTCTACAAGGAGAAGAACGCCAACAACATTGTCGTGATTCTTCTCTTGGTGGCGTTACTCGGTAAGTTGGCATCTGATGATTGGGTTTTGCCACCACCAAGAAGCACCAAATGGAGATGTGGGTTTTGTTTGCAGAGCTTTGGCCCCTGGACACAGAAGCTGCTTGAGACTGGCTCAGGTTGTTCTGTCTCCATCAGTGGCTCTGGGGAGCTGGGTCCCTGCTGACTGGAGACAAACTTCTGTCCTCCAGGAGCCTCCAATCTAAAGGGAGAAAATAGCAGTAAACAACCAGCCAAACTCATAGGTTATGTAAGTTGGGGCAATAACAATTCCAATGAGGAAGAATTAAGCAGAGTGAGGATGAGGTGAGTTACGCTGTTTCAGAGATGGCAGAAGTAGAACATGCCCCAGTGATTGAGCCCTGAAAAGATCCATGCAAAACCTATCAGAGCTTAGGAATTCATTCTGGATTCAAAGATGGGTGCTGTGGAAGAGATAGCTCCTGAATCAGCTTGAGGCTAGAACTGCATATTAATTTTTCCTCGTTTTTTTCTTTTTTTGAGACAGTCTCACTGTGTCACCCAGGCTGGAGTGCAGTGGTACAATCATAGCTCACAGTAGCCTTGACCTCCTGGCCTCAAGTGATCCCTCTGCTTCAGCCTCCCAAAGTGCCAGGATTACAGGCATGAGCCGCGGTGCCTGGCTAGAACTGTGTATAATTTTATAGCTAAATAGAGCTGTGGGGAATCCATCCTTCCTGAGAAGGAGAAGCGGACAGAGGTGGAGGAACAGGCTGGTGTCAGGGCTGGTGGAGCCTGCTGCTGCGCTGGTCTTGTGTCTCTGGCCTCAGGCTAGTGACCCTCCCTCCTTAAGCCACACCATCCACTTCTCTAAAGTGGGATATGAGAACATCCAAGTCACAGAAGGGAGTGGGGGTTAAATGAGATGTGCACAGGTACCTAATATGTGCATGTGCATTTTTCTTCCAACCTTCCTACCGTGCACCCTACCACGGCCACAAGCCATCAACCAAATAGGTATCTGTCACTGAAGACAGGGTTTCATTAATTAATTTTTAACAGCTCTGTTGAGATATAATTTACATACCGTAAAGTTCACCTGTTTAAAGTTTACAATTCGGTGGATACCGTAAAGTTCACCTGTTTAAAGTTTACAATTCAGTGGTTTTTAGCATTTCATAGAGTTGTGAAACCATCATCCTAATCTAATTTTAAAACATTTTGTCACCCCAAAAAGAAACCCTGCACCTATTAGCAGTCACTCCCTGTTCCCCTCTTCCCAGCCCCAGGCAACCACTAAGCTACCTTCTGTCCCTGTAGATTTGCATTTTTGAACTCCTTCATAAATAAAGTCATATGCTTTGTGGCCTGTTGTGACTGGCTTCTTTCACTGAGCATGATGATTCTGAGGTTCACCCATGTCATAGCATGAATCAGTCCTTCATTCCTCAATGACTTTGTTTTCAAAGTGGATGGGAAGGATCACGGCCCTGAAACATCCTCTCCTCTTGCGTAGGAAGGCCAGAAGGTTCTGAGGCCATTGGCTGATCCCCTTCTCACTAAGGAAGACTCCCTGATGACAAGTGCTTAAGTGGCTGCCAGTGTTTGGAAACTGTAGCCTAATGGGTGAGGAGCCCGAGAGACACTGTGGGCAGGGGTGGATATTGGCAGGAGAAAGCGAAATGAACCAAAGCTGAAGAATACGAAAGCAAAGCAGAGCAGCCGGGACCAGGACTTCACTTGGACCCCTCTTGGGGGCTGTCTCTAACTCCTGTTTGGCAGGGCAGGCTGATGGTCTGTAGTTAGAAGCCATTTCTGAACAGTAGGGTAGAGCGAGGGTCTCCACAGGGAGGTGAGCAGGATGCTCCCCTGGGTACACAGAAAGAATATTAGAACTTTCAATCATTTTTTCTCTGCCTTTTAATTTATATTCCTGTACAAATTTTATAACGTGCATACCATTTAAGTACAGGGTCACATGACTTTAATTTGAAAATAAGTACACACATATTGGAAATGTTTGCACATATGCACAGGGGTGTGCCTTCCAAAACACTGGAGAAATGTTTTTAAAAATACAAGTGACCAGCCGGGTGCGGTGGCTCACGCCTGCAATCCCAGCTCTTAGGGAGACAGAGGTGGGAGGATAGCTTGAGCCCAGGAGTTCAAGACCTGCCTGGGCAATATAGCAAGACCTTGTTCTCCACAAAAAGGAAAAAAAAATACAACAACAACAAAAAAATACAAGTGACTGAGCACTAAAAAACCCAACAACTCCTAAGCTGTTTACACACCACATGTTTTTCCTGTGGTTGCTATGAGACTGGTGAGTTCATTGATCCACTCGGGGATCCTTTTGGCCACAGTGCTGGGCACTTGGGACCTCAGAGAACTGAACTTACTGCCCATGCTTGGCAGTTTGGAAGTGACATCTAGGATTACCTTCAGGAGTTTGGCTTTCCTCCCTCCTTTAGGGTGTAATCAGCACAGAGCATGGGAGTCCACAGGAGAAGTGCACACGAGACCCAGTGCAAACGGTGTTTGTCACCGTGCAAACCACAGGCTTGACTCTGTTCCTGTTCCGTCCCCTCTGTCTCCCCAAGTCCTTTGGGGTTATAGACTGGCTTTCCGGATGTAGCTCTCTGCATTTCCTTGAGGCTCCTCACTCGCCCTTGTCTCCCATCTGCAGGCTCCATGACGGTGGTGACAGTCAAGGCTGTGGCTGGGATGCTTGTCTTGTCCATTCAAGGGAACCTGCAGCTTGACTACCCCATCTTCTACGTGATGTTCGTGTGCATGGTGGCAACTGCCGTCTATCAGGCTGCGTGAGTTACAAATCCTTTTCCTGCTGGGCCCCACCATTCGGGTTGCTTCTCTTTTGGGGACCTGATGACATATGCCGTGAAGCTACAAGGAGGGCCGAACATGCCACAGGGCCTGGCATCCCGCGTGGAGAGAGGAGCTACTAATTTGCTGAGTTGTCACCTGGAGGGTCACTCAAAAGATGAAGCCAGGCCAGGCACAGTGACCCACGCCTGTAATTCCAGCTCTTTGGGAGGCTGAGGTGGGTGGGTCACTTGAGGCCAGGAGTTTGAGACTAGCCTGGCCAACATGGTAAAATCCTGTCTTTACTAAAAATACAAAAAAAAAAAAAAAAATTAGCTGGCCGTGGTGGCACATGCCTGTAGTCCTAGCTACTCAGGAAGCTGAGGCACAAGAATTAAAAAATAAAAAAGAAAGAAATATGAAGCCAGCAGTGGATGGGTTTTTCCCTGCTACCTCAGAATGTGAGATTTTTTTTGTTTTATTTTGAGATGGAGGCTCATTCTGTTGCCCAGGCTGGAGTGCAGTGGTGCCATCTCGGCTCACTGTAACCTCTGCCATCTCGGCTCACTGTAACCTCTGCCTCTGGGGTTCAAGTGAGTCTCCTGCCTCAGCCTCCCAAGTAGCTGGGACTACAGGTGTGTGCCACTACACTCGGCAGATTTTTATATTTTTAGTAGAGATGGGATTTCACGTTGTGGGCCAGGCTAGTCTCAAACTCCTAACCTCAAGTGATCTGCCCACCTTGACCTCCCAAAGTACTGGGATTACAGGCATGAGCCACCATGCCTGGCCAGAATGTGAGAAATTTGTGGTTGGAGGCAGACTTACTTCCCCTCTTCTCTGGGGCAGGTGATCATCTCAGGGGCCTTGGAAGCATGGCCATCCCTAGGATGCACCTGCTTGTCTTCTGGGTTGGAAAGAAAAGTTATCATTTCTTGCCTTCAATATATCACCTCCAAATCTTCCTGAGTGGAAGGCAAAGTACCCCCTCCTCTTTCTAAGCATGAAGTTAAATAAAAGGCAGCAGCCTGAGGAAAGGGCCTGTGTCTTGTTTGCGTTTGAGTCCTGGAGCCCAGCAGAGGGCCTGGGAGGAGGAGAGGCTCTAGGAATGTTGTAGGTGACAAAACCTACAACATTCTGTACCTGTAGGTACACAGGACTCACCAGCACACGAGGCTGATTCAGCCTGGAAAGCTCCGGCTCAGACTCAAGGTCCACCAGCTACATGGCCTCCAGGGACCACAGGAGCAGCTGCTGCTGGCCCGGTGTTTGGTGTGAGCCCAGCTCTTTTCTCAGTGCTTTATGAAACCAGCTCATTTGGTCCTTACAACACTCCTTTGACGTAGAGGATATTATCCCCATTTTGCATATGAGGAACTGAGGCAGAGAGGGTAAGAGGCTAGGAAGTGGCAGAGCTGAGATCTGAACCCAGGTGTCTGGCTCCCCAGCCCATGCCCTCACCGCTCTGCTCTGCTGTTGCCTACTCAGCTTCTCCAAGACTCAGATTCTTCACCTGCTAATGAGAACAACAGTCCCTACTTAAGAGAATCACATGAAGCTCTTAGGAGAACGGAGAACGTCTCTAGGGAAATGCCCAGTAAACATGAGCTGCTTCTATGATTACTGGCCTTGCTATTGTTATTTTGGTTATTATTTTTGGTCCCACTACAACAATTGCAGTCATCACCAGGGAGCCCCTGCCAGTCCAGGGCCCTGCGCTGAGCACTCCAGGTGTCACAAACATGGCTCAGATGCCCCCGCCCATCTCCTAAGGAGCTACTCATTCACTACCCAGTGCAGCCCACTGAGGGTGCTCAGCACCCAGGGATGATGAGGGTAGTCACTCACTGCCCTCAGGCATTCACAGCCCTGGCTGGGGGACAGCCAGTGAACAAACTAGTACAGCCAAGCTGCATGCAGTGGCTCACACCTGTAATCCCAGCTACTCAGGAGGCTGAGGCAGGAAGAGCATTTGAGCCCAGTAGTGAGAGGCTGTGGTGAGCTATCACTGTGCCACTGCCCTCCAGCCCAGGCCACAAAGCGAAGTAAAAAAATAAAAGCAATTGAGTGGTGAGCATGGTGTAAGCAACTATGCAGAGAAAGGGCAAAGAATATCTTCCAAAATTGGGGTATTTTTTATCATAGATGGAGTGATTAGGAAGGACTCTAATTTTCTCTTTTTCCTATATTTATTGCAGTGATCACATTATTTTCAAATTAAAAAGAAATTTTGTTGAAAAGAATAATTATAACACTAGGCAGAACATGATTAGGGCTATAAGAGTTTCTGGGGGCAGGGATATAAGAGATGCAGGAATGGCTCTTTTTAGTGGGGTGGGGATACAGGGGGGTGAGGAGAAGGGCATTTCAAGTGACAGGAACCATGCGGCCAAAGGTGTGAGACCATGATGGCATGGCTCAGTTGGGAAATGGGGATGGGCCTTAGCTGTGTATCTAGGGGAAGAGTGGGAATCAAGCATGGACCCCAGATCAGGGATACACGGTGCCCTGTAACATGAGGGTGGCATTTTTAGAAACCCAAGGAACGTTCCTAAATGTATCATCTTCGTATTTCAAACCAAACTCTACTGTTTTCAGCTCTTAGCCTTTCCAACATCTCCACAGCCCACTGACTGGAGTGCTTTTGTTTTGAAGGTTTTTGAGTCAAGCCTCACAGATGTACGACTCCTCTTTGATTGCCAGTGTGGGCTACATTCTATCCACAACGATTGCTATCACAGCAGGTAAGGGTGGTCCATTGCTAGATTTCTGTCTTCTACTTTAGCAGCAGGGTACTATCCCAGGGTGAGAGAGGCTGATTCTGCTGACTCGTTCTCCCCGTAGAGTGGTGTATGGGTTCATGGAGAATGTGCAGGATTTCCAGACAGAGAGACCCAGGTTTGTATCCACACCTGCACAGACGCACATCAGCTCTGCAAACATCACTTAACCTCTCTGAGCCTCAGCTCCACATTCATAAAATGGGAGTGATAACGCTTACCTCCTAGAATTGTAATAGGTATGATCCAAATGTGCCCTATGCCATACTGTGTGTACTTTTCACAAGTTTTGCTATCTTCTAACTCCACAACCCCCACTGGCTAAGTGACCACACATCTCCTCTATATAATTTTAGAGATCATGAATATGTATAGCATTGCAACATCATCGATGCTCAATAAGTGATCATTAGCATTACAGCCCCCTTTTCCTCTATTTCACCTCTAATTTTTTTTCATTTTCTTTCTGTAGTGGCCTTAGAGGCTGCAATCATATAAAGCTGTTTGTTTGTTTAAATGGCATAATAGGTAACTAAAATCTTCAGAGTAAAAAATCCAGTAAGAACTAAGTGCTTTCCTTTGATGAAAGCCTGGCTGTAAAGCCCTATGCTCTGCACAGCACTTAAGACAAGTGGTGCCGCAGTTCCTGTCTACACAGGGGGAACACACAAGGCACACAGCTTCCAGGGCCCATGCTGTGAGCAGCACCAGGGGCCATGAGGCATTGACCCAGAGCAGCTAGAAGCCATAAGCTAAGTCATGGTCAAGAAGCTTGGTCAAGTAGCGTGAAGTCCAGTCAAGGTTGAAAGGAATCGCAGACACCATGGTTGAGTGAGAACAGAAGTCAAGGCAGGGAATCAGGAGCTCAGGAATATAGCTGGAGGCCTGTGTGGGTGAGATGATTCCAGACAAAGGCTGGCTCAGGGCAGAGGCAGTAGGCCCACCCCACTCCCATACCACAGGAGTAGACCCGCAGACTTGGCATCTACTGGGCATACGAGGTTAGAAAGCTCTAACAACATAAGCACAAAGCCTTGTTTATCCATCTTAAGAAAGATGGAGGGGAGATGATTGCAGGCACAAACTGGTAAATAGGGTCTGTGGTTTAGTTAGTAAGTGTTCGTTGTCATTTTCCTGCTTTGATTATGCACTGTGGTTATGGAAGACATGACTAGGGAAAGCTGGAGGAAGAGTGCATGGGGACTCTACACCATTTTTGTGAGTCTAATATTATCCCCCAATATAAGTTAAGAAACATGGAGATCAGAGGGGCCTAAGGTGGAAAAAAGTTGACAACCTGATCCCCTAAATGGCTTTTATTCCATTCTTCTTGTAAGGCACCGTCATAATACGTTTTGATCATTTTGGTTTCCTAAAGGGAAGAGAGCTTAGCCAAATCCTAGACAGACTTGCAGATGGGTGACTTGAAAACAGCTCAGCGGTATTTTCTATGATTTGCTGCTGCAGGTGCAATATTTTACCTGGACTTCATCGGGGAGGATGTGCTGCACATCTGCATGTTTGCACTGGGGTGAGTTCTGTCCTGCTTGCCGGCCCCAAGATGTTGTGTGTAGAATTCCAAGCAGGTTGCCCCCCTCTCTACCCTATTGCTACAGCTGCCCCATCCTTTAGAGTCAGAGGAGCTGTGGGGTTTGGGAACTTTCTCCCCAGAGGTGAGCATTTTATTCCTCTAAGGGCTTTATCTTCCCCTTTCTTCTCTTTTGGACTCTAATCTCTTTGGCATTTTTCAAATATCACATTTTGACACATGAAAAGTCTCTCAACCTCACCTTGGATCTAAGAAATGCGTATTGAAGCTACATGAGATACCATCCTTTTGCAAAAACTAACAGGATTAATAGTATTCCACATTGGCAAGAGGGTGAGGAGGACAGCCCACTACCACACTGTTAGCTTACTTTAATGTGGGAGGAAAATTTAACAATAGCAACAAAAATCCAAACAGGCATACTTTTTGATACAGTATTCCATTCTAATCATTTATCTTGGAAAAATGCTTCAACAGGGATGCAAAGACACATGTATGGGGCTATTTATTAATTTTTAAATTAGTTGTATAAGCAAACAACTGAAAACAATAGAAATGCTCAGCAGTAGAATACAGGTGTTAAAAAATTATGCCATATCTAGATAATAGCATGCCATGCTGCCATTTTGAAAACTTGAGGCCAGTCCATAGGTGCTGACACAGAGAAAAGTTAGCCAGGTGTGGTGGCAGGCACCTGTAATCCTAGCTACTCGGGAGGCTGAGGCAGGAGGATCACTTAAACCTGGGAGGCAGAGGCTGCGTGAGCTGAGATCGTGCCACTGGACTCCAACCTAGGCAACAGAGTGAGACTCTGTCTCAAAAGAAGATCAAAATAAAAAATAAAAAAAGAAGATGAATCTTAACATTGTATCAAATGAAAGAAACCAGACATAAAAGAGTACATACTGTATGATTTAACTTACATGAATTAAAGAACAGACTAATTTCATCCATGGTGAGAGAAGTCAGGATAGTAGTTACCTCTGGGGAAAGGCTGGCATGAAATGGAAAGGGGCCCAGGAAAACTTTCTGAGGGGGATGGAAGTATTTTCTGTCTTGACCTGGGGGATGATTCCACAAGTAAAATTCATTCATCTAGACATCTAAGGTTGGTGCATTTTGCTGCTTGTAAATGATACCTTAATGTTTAGAAAGTATGCTTGTTTATGTAAGCTATAGGAAAAAGGGAAAAAACAAAGCAAAACAAAAAATAACCTGGAAGGCTATACACCTGCCTGGCCGAGTGAGACCAAGAGTACATGGACTCTCCAATTTTTGTTGATTTTTACTATCTATACTTCAGTAGTGATTGAAATGAATGACTTCAATTAGAAAAAACAAGTTTTGGCCGGGCGCGGTGGCTCAAGCCTGTAATCCCAGCACTTTGGGAGGCCGAGACGGGCGGATCACGAGGTCAGGAGATCGAGACCATCCTGGCTAACACGGTGAAACCCCGTCTCTACTAAAAAATACAAAAAAAAAAACTAGCCGGGCGATGCAGCGGGCGCCTGTAGTCCCAGCTACTCGGGAGGCTGAGGCAGGACAATGGCGTAAACCCGGGAGGCGGAGCTTGCAGTGAGCTGAGATCCGGCCACTGCACTCCCGCCTGGGCGACAGAGCGAGACTCCACCTCAAAAAAAAAAAAAGAAAAAAAAAAACAAGTTTTAAAAGGCAAGGTTCCGAGAATCCTGATTAAATGGAAGTGAAGAGCCATGAGAAGCTCGCCCAGGAGAGTCTAATTTATTCTGATTACAGCTCATGGAGAGTGTAGGGCATGGGAGGCCACTCCAGCTATTGTTATTCAACTTGCATCTGCCCCTGCTGATCCCAGGCTGGCAGCCTTTCAGGGCTCCTTGGGCAGTGAGCCTTCCTCCGCAGCCTGCAAGCCTTTTTACCTCTTTCTCATCACCTGAGCCTGAAAGTGTGTCCCTCCCCGACCCTGCTCCTGGCCTTATTTCTCTTCCTGTCTTATCTCCATTCCTCAGGTGCCTCATTGCGTTCCTGGGCGTCTTCTTAATCACGCGTAACAGGAAGAAGGCCATTCCATTTGAGCCCTATATTTCCATGGATGCCATGCCAGGTAAGGTTAAAGCCCCATGGGTCTAGCTGACCATCCATGTAGAATGACTGCTACTTCCTGTTTAAAAAGAGACAACCAACTGCTGTGCTGTGCCTTTATCGTGTGGATGTTCTCTCACTGTCGTTTTTCTTTTCTTTTTTTTTTTAATCTTGTGCTTTTAAAAGGGTAGGCAATGGCTGAGGCACCTCAGTTGGTTTTGAGCACATCTTGCCAGTTCCGTGTCTATTTGGGGATCTTTTAAAGAAAATTCTGATTCATACTCATTATAATTAGGATCTGCAGTCCCAGGCTTCATGCCTGCAAATGGAAAAATCCATTCATCTACTTGGAATGAAATGATCAGAGAGGGGAAGGAAAATGAGTGGAATGAAATTAAAACATTATAATCTTACTCCCTGGATGCCACAAGGGAGTGGATCATTCTGGAAAGCCTAATTTCATAGCGAGCTAAGGATTCATACTGAGAAACACAAATGTAAATGCCTGTAAGCCGTGACAGTAACATAACCATGTGAATCAGCCAAATACTGCCCAGCAGGGAGTGGTGGGACCTGTGGAGGACTGGAGAGTGCCTGTCTAGCCTAAAGGAATTCAGATTAGAAAAGTTAAGACATTGGACCAACCTCAGATTTGCTGACCTGAACTCTGTAGGTTGCTGGTGACCATTAGCTTTCGCACTTAACTCAACATTTTGATTTTATTTATACAAGATGGAACTGTCTCTAAAACATAATCTCCTCTCCTTCATTAACACAATCTCATGAACAAAATATAAACACACTGATGGTCTAGAGGACTGCTTACTCGAGAGGTTTTCATGCTGTAACCCTGTGATGCAGGTGTGTTCTCAGGGCTGACTGGTGTGCCCCTACATTAAATGGCCCCAGGGTTTATGTGTGTACTTTGTATATTAGTTCCTCCCCTCTTGTTATTAAGCTGTTGTCTGTCCTTCTTGCTGTAGCCAGCCTGCCTGAGTATAGCAACTCAATGTCAGTGTGCTCCTTCAGCCCAACTTGTTCAAATTCCAAATAAAATCAAAATGAAGGAGCTCTGAGTTGGGGGCCTAAGATTTCTACTAGGAGTTAAGTGCATGAGCTTTGGTGCATGAACTTTTTAAACGTCTAATCTGGCTGCTCAGATTCCTTTTTTGCTAACTTCCTTGTTTCTCGGCTGTGTTCCGGATAGATGAGGGCGCTGGAT
Source organism: Piliocolobus tephrosceles (assembly GCF_002776525.5). Taxonomy (NCBI): domain Eukaryota; kingdom Metazoa; phylum Chordata; class Mammalia; order Primates; family Cercopithecidae; genus Piliocolobus; species Piliocolobus tephrosceles. Next base: position 198,233,299 of record NC_045434.1, on the reverse strand, counting down.
AGCTGAATTCCAGATAGGTGAGGTGTCAACTCTGTGTGTGCAAGTATGTGTATGTATACGTGTGTTTGTGTGTTTATAAACTATGTGTATATATCAATATCGGTATTTGTGTGTGTGTATATATATATGTAGATAGATAGATGTATTTTCTGGTAGAAAATAGAAGGTAACCTAAGGTAATCTTAGATATCAACATTCTGTGGTCTGTTTGTGGGTGTGGCTCTCAGCTTTTTCTTTGTACCTTGTGACCAGTGGGAAGTCAGCTGTTGAATCAGGGAGACCTTGCCCTTGCAGTGGCTTGTCAGGACATTTCCGATTGTAGGTGTTCTGTCCTGTGAAGAGCGTGGGCTTGGAGTTCAGATGACCTGGATTCAAATCCCAGCTCTACCACCTTCCTGCTGTGTGACCTCCCAAGGCCTCTCATCCGCACTTGTAACTGGGATTCCTTCTTTCAGGCTAGTGGTCATATGTGTAAAGGCCTCTTGCGCAGTGTCTGGGACATGGTAGATGCCTGGTTACATTTGGTTTCACTTCCCTTTTGCTTTAAAAACCTTTGGAAGTTTCACACATTTGTTTGACCTGGTGGCAGATAGAACATGCAGAATAAAACTGCTAAACAGTCTCAGCCTAAACAGAGGTGCTTTTCCAGCCACTTGGTTTCCCTGGTCAGCATTAGGACCTTGCCTTTTGTCTACCTAGATTCGTATCTTCACAACAGACAACTGCTGTTCAAGAGGTATTCAAATTCCAGAAATGTACCACATCACTATTTGGAGAGCCTTTGAGTAATTCATGCACCTGAAAGGCTTCCTAAAAATGAGAACGAGAAATAGCCCCTGACCTCCAGGAGCTAGCCTGGCACTCTCAGCCGGGCCTTGGCCCTCTCCTGTTGAGCAGAAACAATTTCACAGAACATCAACAGCAAACAAGGCCACTCTGCAGCTGTGATGGATCAGGACATAAGCAGGTGGAATGGGAAGGAAAGGGTTTTTTTCCTAAAGTTAAAAATAAATAAATGAAAGAACACAAACAGGACTACTCTGCTATCCTGTCTAAACACAGACAAAAAATGGACATTGTCCAAATCATGAAAAACACCAAACATCTCTCTTACCTGGCTGTGAGAGATGGCCACTTCTTTACCAGTCACAGCTTTAGCTCCAATCTAGTCATCTTCTAGATAAAAACTAAGATCCCCAATTATGGAATTAGCCCTGCTTCCTGACAGCATCCAACCCAAAGCAAAGGCTCACTTCCTTGAACCCACCCCAAAGTCACCTAGTCCAAGCCAACCCCACAATAACTCCTTTCTAACCCCCTCTTAGATAGTTCATGGTTCCCTGCCATGTACACCTCTCACATTGCAATGTGTCAATAAACCCACATTTGTTAGACTGGAGGTGTATTCCCGTTGGTCTTTGGCTGGAGGGCATTGACAAAATCCAAAAGGTAAACCAGGCCTGTTAAGCCAGCTCTCTTGCCTGAGGACAGGCACCTCCTCAGCTCTTCCACTTCCCTCTTCTGCCCTCCCCCAAAATCCAAACCACAGGCTCTTAGACTGTGCCCTTCGAAGAACCATCAGTTAAGTCTTATGCAATAGGGAGCCAAAGGGCCTTTCACAGACTGGGTCTTCCCCGGCCATTTGCAGAGTGGATAAGAGCACAGGCTCTGGTGGCAGATCCCACCTCTGTCTCTCATTAGCTGTGTGACCTTGGGCAAGTTACTTCACCTCTCTGAATCTCTTTCCAGAAAATGAGGACAGTAGTTCATCTCTGTCACAGGATTGTCTGGGGATTAAGTGCAGGTACATAGGGAAGCCACAGAGCATTCAGTTAAGAGTATGGACTTCTGAGTTGAAAGCCCCGAGTTTGGACCCTGGCACTGCCTCTTACTAGCTGCGTGATCTCAGGCAAATTACGTGCTTCATTTCTGCTCCTTCATTTTCCTTGTCAGTCATCCTGAGGATCAAATGAGATAGAACTTTGTAACTATTTGGAACGGTATCTGCCACCAATTAAATACTCAATACACATAACCATTGTCATTGCTATTGTTATCGTTACTATTTAAAGTGCTTAGCCCAGTCGGGTGTCGTAGCTCACAAGTGTAATCCCAGCTACTTGGGAGACTGAGGCAGGAGGATCATTTGAGCCCCAGGTGTTCAAGACTAGCCTGGAAAACATAGACTCTGCCTTTAAAAAGAAAGTCCTTTAGCCCAGTGCCCAGGGCATATTAAATAGTTAGATGTCAGCTGTTATTATCATCATAGTTTCATTGCATTCAATTTCTTATGACTCGGCCTGAAGGCAGAATTTGAAGAGTCTTAATTCCCTGGCAGGAAAAGTTGGCCTCAAAAGTAACCGGCCTGGCGAAACGGCTCACATGTGTAATCCCAACACTTTGGGAGGTGGGGCAGGTGGATCACTTCAGCCCAAAAGTTTGAGACCAGCCTGGGCAACATGGTGAAACCCCATCTCTACCAAAAAAACAAAAAAATTAGCCGAACATGGTGGCATGCACCTGTAGTGCCAGCCACTCGGGAGGCTAATATGGGAGGATCGCTTGAGCCCCAGAGGTTGAGGCAGCAGTGAGCCAAGATCGTTCCACTGCACTCCAGCCTGGGCGACAGAGCAAGACTCTGTCTCAATAAATGAATAAATGAACAAACAAACAAAACATGTCCCTCCTGACCTGACTAGGGGAATTGTAGGACAAAGGTAAAGGAATTAAAGATTAAAGGCTTTGCCCTCAAATGTAAATAGGAATCCCTTGTCAAAGTACCCAGAAGTAATAATAAGCAAATCTTACCTTCCCCTATATGTGGAGCAGGGACTTTAAAGTTAAAGGCCAAGATGCTCCCTCTGGGCATCATGATACATCTGTCACCTTCAGGTGCCCATGACACAAAAATTACTCTCTTTCCTCGACAGTGTGACAGTTTCCTGGATCCTGATTTAATTCAGCAGTGAAGCGTTGGCATCTACCACGTTCAAAGCACAGCGCTAGTTCCATTCCACCTGGGGCCCACACCGACATTCCCACCTCACTTTAGGCCAACTGAGGGTTCCTCCTGACAGCAGCTGGTCTGTGTGCATATTTCCTGAAGATTCATCTCTTGTTGCTTAGCAACCGTAATAGTTCCAGTGTGTATTTGTGGGTGTTCTCTTTTAAATCTAAAGCATTCGGGACATTGACAATGCACATGATTAGCTGCTGAGCACTATAATTAGTCTGTGGCAGGATAGAGGGAGATGCGACCTCCTTGGCCCCCTTACCACATAATGATTTGAGGAAAATGGATTTCATTTCAGGTATGCAGAACATGCACGATAAAGGGATGACTGTCCAGCCTGACCTCAAAGCTTCTTTTTCCTATGGGGCTCTGGAAAACAATGACAACATTTCTGAGATCTACGCTCCTGCCACACTGCCAGTCATGCAAGAAGAGCACGGCTCCAGAAGTGCCTCTGGGGTCCCCTACCGAGTCCTAGAGCACACCAAGAAGGAATGAGACTCGCCTCCCTCTATTTATAACTGTCCCCACCAGGCTGACAGCAGTTCAACCCTGAATCCTAAAACTTGCCTTTCAAGTCTCATTTTGTTTTTAACTGAGAACATTATGGATGATGATCTCAGAAAGCCTTTGTCTCTGGGAAAGGATGCGTTATCTTGGTCTTGGAAATTTCAGATGATGAGGGTGGGGGGATGGAAGCATTATTCCAGGTGGGCGGGATAGAATCCAGCTTCTGCCTGGATTAGCCCAGCAGGATTTGGAAAACCTTTCTACCATCCTTGAGGATGGTAACTGAGCTTCCTCCAACAGTGACCAAAGGTTGCTGTATCCTTTAGAGCTAAGACAAGACAGAGAGTCTGCTGTTAATTCTCAAATCCAGCGAAAGGCTGGACACCTCTAAATCTCGTCTTCCTCCACCTCACGTGCATGCCTGATCTCTCCCCAACACTCCTGGTGCCATATCTGTGATAGCACTCGTGCTGCCTTCACATGGCAGGCTGGGCCAACCCTGGGTGGAAGGTTCTGACATTTGTGTTTCAGAAATGTACATCTGCCTTCCAGTCATCTGTGCCCTTCTAGGGAAGATGTGCTTGATATGTTCAAATTCGATCTACTCTGAAAACGAATTTGATTTTGGTCCTGTGAGGACTACTTGTTTGTCTGCCTCCTGCCCCCAAAGGAATTAGGAAGTTAGGAGAAGGGGAAGAATAAGGAGGATAGGAGAGGGTGATGATGCTTCAGCCCATTAAGGAAGAAAAGTCCCCCTTACTCTTACAAAAGGTGATTTCACCACTTAAAAAGGAATAGGCAGAAAATCTGGCCATCTTACGTGTTATTTTTTCCTGCATACCAGTGCCCCCTGGAAAGGTGGGGATGCTCATTTCAGAGACAGCCTCCTCACCTGTCCTCCGTCTCTCCATTACAGAGCCACAAGCCAAGCTCAAGTTACTGGTTAATTTCCTTGAAGTCAATAGAGACTCTCTGGGTCCTCATCCCCACGCATGTATGTCTGGGAGAAGCAAGCATTCTCAAAAACAGGGCTGTTGCTTTCTTCCTGGCTGCAAATGTGACTGTCTTCCCCTAGACTGATGGCGTACCTTGAGAGGTGCAGATAAAGGTTTGCAGACTTTAGTGGGCATAAGGATCCCCTAGAAGTGTATGTAAAATGCAGATTCCTGCACCCCAACTGCAGACACTCTTAAGTGGGACCGGAGTGGGGCCCAGGGGTCTGCATTCTTAACTGGTACCACCAGTGATTCTGCTACAATGCCACAATCCTGAGATTTCACACCCGGAAAGCTTAAGAATTTAACAAGATGTTCTGCTAAAACCCCCAGGGCCCCATGCAACCTTGCCAGAAAGTTTCCTCCCTAGGGTTCCTTTGGAAGGTTAAATAATCCCCATAGGATCTGTGGCATTCTCCATCCAGTGAATACTACTTAGAGCTACACTCACCACTTCCCTAGACAGCCTTTAATAGGCATGATAACAGTGTTAATAGACCAGTGTGACAGATCACTTATCTTTGTGGATTGTGCTCAATACTGATTTAGTACTGATTTAATACCTTGACTTCAAAAACTGACATCTGTTGTCTGTGATAACCACTTCTGTACTGTGTCTTAACCACTTCTGTATTGTGTGGTCTTAACTACCTAAGGCGGCAGCGGGCAGTGGACTCCTTTCCCTTAGGATGGGGATCAACTCAATTCAACAAGATTTATAACGCATTTACTATGTGCTAAGCATTTGGAAGACCCAAGCTACAAAGATAAGACATAGTTCCTGCCCTCCAGGCCAGCAGAGGGAGGCACAAATACCCAGGAATCTCTGATGGGTGTGAAGTGCGGTGTTGGGCCATAGAAAATGACCATCATGGAGACTCTGCCAAAGTTCGGACCCTGAGCCCAAAGGGGTATTCAGAAGTGGAGATGATTTTGGTCCCACTCATAGATGGGTGGCAAATCGAAGATTTGTATAAAGCATATGAAAGTAGGGTGATCACCCCCAAGGCAGAGGGGCCAGCATTGGCAAAGGCACAGAGATAAGAGGAGCAGGACAAAGAAAGGAGAACCAGGGAAGGTGGTGGGAGATGAATCTCAAAGCTAAGTAGTGGAAGCTGGGCACAGTGGCTCACGCCTGTAATCCCAGCACTTTGGGAGGCCAAGGCTGGAGGATCACTTGAGCCCAGGAGTTTTATATCAGCCTGGGCAACATAGCAAGACCTTATCTCTGCTAAAAATTTAAAAAAAAAAAAATTAGTTGGGTGTGGTGGGGCATGCCTGTGATCCCAGCTACTCAGGAGGCTGAGGTGGGAGGATTGCTAGAGCCCAGGTACAGGGAGCCATGATCATGCTGCTGCACTCCAACCTGGGTGACAATGAGACCATGTCTCAAAAAAAAAAAAAAAAAAAAAAAAAGATAAGCAATGGAGGCCAAATCATGGAAGGTCTTGAATACCTGCCTAAGGAGTTTAAAGTGTATCCAAGAGGACATGGGAGCCATTGATGGTTCATGAGAAAGAGAAGGGCAGGATCAGCACTGATGGAAAAGGAGGGCTTGTTCAGTGTGGAGGAAGAATCAGAAGGGGGAATGAGTTACCTTCTCCAAGCCCACAAGAACAAAAAACAAAAAGCAGAAATTAAAATCAGGTTTCACTACTATTTGTGTATTCCTCCTTTCCCAAGTGATTTTTCTAAAGCTGGGAGTGGGGGCAGGAGGGAGAAAGAGAAGGTGAGCAGGGAGGCTATTTAGATGTGTCAAACCCAGGTGATCAGTAATAATTTGGGCATATATATGCTCCCAAACTTGCTCTGCCCCCCCCTCCCCCTTCCCTTGCTTTTGGTATGGGCCTTTTAGCCTTGGGCCAGCTGGCTTTCTTGAGATGAGTGAATAAAGTGCACTGTAATTTCAGGTCGGCCTTAGATCATGGGATCCTGCAGATCCAGGAACTGCTGCTGAGGCCTGGGAAGCTCCCTTGCCTGAGGGTTTGGGGCAGTGGCGTCATCCCACCAAGCTGAGCCTTGAAAGGGCTGAGCAGAAAGTTAAATGGTGGTTTCCTGAGTGGAAGCCATGGGTAGGTCACTTGAGTAGTCAGGAAGCACAGCTGATGTGAAGGCTAGTTCCTCCCTATCATTGTCCCGTGGTATAAATGGACTGTCTGCTGATGGCCATACGCAGCACTGGCTGTTAGGATGGGGTAGAGGTGCCATCAGGTTTCCACTCATAGCCCTGGTTCGTTATTGTTACTCACAGCTCTGACGTCCCCAAGTCCTCTTGAATGTGGCAAGCAATGTTAAATATCACACCTCGGTCTCCTTCCAAGTAGCCCAGGTCCCTAAAGCAAGGTCACCAAACTTGAGTTTAAACTTCAGTTGCTATCACATCAAGGTTCAGGTTATGCAGATCTTGTAGTGTGGAGCTGAATTCTGGGTAGAGAAGGGAGAGTTGACTCTCCATTGCTTTTCTAGTGGAAACCAGCCAGTTTGACGGCGCTGCGCGGATACAGGACTCCATCAGGCTAGTGTTGGGGAACCAACCCGGCAGCCTTCCGTGTGAATTCCATATCTGTTCCAACACTGGCTGATAGGCAGACAAAAGATTACTTGTGTGTTTCTCTGAGAAGCGGTGTAAATGAAGTCACCTTAGAATATATTCTGTGCGGATGCTTATATTTTGTTAACTTCACGACTTATGGCATGTCTTTATTTTTCAAAAAAAAAAGTACTAGGTGTGAATAACATTATGAAGTGGTATTTAATTAAAAATCCATGCAATGACAGCTGAGTTCGTGTCTTATGTTTGGCTAATACTTCCTAGAATTATCTAGAACAGACTGTCTAGTAGAACTTTCTGTGATGACGGAAGTGTTCTATGTCTGTGCCGCCCAACATGGTAGCCACTCTCGACATGTGGCTGTTGAATACTTTAAATGTGGCTAGTGCAACCAAGGAACTGAATGTTTAATTTCATCTAATTACATTTCCATATAGCTCATATATTAACAGTACAGATCCAGAGATGCCCATAACTGCAGTTGAGGCTCACTTGCGCTTCCCCTGCAACCCCGCAACCCTCACTGTGGTTAAAAGCACAGACTCTTGGCTGGGCACAATGGCTCACGCCTGTAATCCTAGCACTTTGGATTACATGCTGAGGCAGGCAGACCACCTGAGGTCGGGAGTTCAAGACCAGCCTGACCAACATGGAGAAACCCCGTCTCTACTAAAAATATAAAATTGGCGGGGCATGGTGGTGGACACCTGTGATTCCGGCTACTCGGGAGGCTGAGGCAAGGAGAGTCCCTTGAACCTGGGAGGTGGAGGTTGCGGTGAGCCAAGATTGCACCATTGCACTCCAGCCCAGGCAACAAGAATGAACAACAGTGAAACTCCATCTCAAAAAAAAAAAAAAAAAAAAACGCACAGACTCTCTGTGTATACTGCTTGGATTTGATTCCTGGCTCTCTCACTTGTTAGCTGTGTAGCATTGGGCAAGTTACTTAACCTCTGTGCCTCATCTGTGAAACAAGAATAACAGCATTATTAAGGATTGTTTTAGGATTGGATGGATTAATAGATGTAAAGTCTTGGAACTATATTGAGCATCCCATCAAGGCATTGTATTATATTGAAACAATGGGTTTTTTTCTCTTTATTCTTTTTTAAATTATATAAGGAACACTTTTGATCTTAAGTATTTCCAAGCACATATGTCTCTTCATTCTGAGTTTCCAATTTACAAAGGCAGGGATAGTATGGTACCTATATATTTATTGGTACAATCACAAAAATACAGTCATACAGACATATATTAAGCACTTACTGTATGCCAAATGATATATTAAGACCTCATATTTACATCTCATTTCTCCTTTGTAACAGTTCCACAAGGTAAATTTTAATCATATCCTTTTATAGATGAAGAAACTGAGACTGGCTGGGCATGTTGGCTCATGCCTGTAATGCCAACACTTTGGGAGACCAAGGTAGGAGAATCACTTGAGCTCAGCAGTTTGAGACCAGCACAACATAGCAAGACCTCGTCTCTACTAAAAAAAACAAAAAATAAAAATAAAACTTAGCAGGCATGGTGGTGTGCACCTATAGTCCCAGCTACTCAGGAGGCTGAGGCGAGAGGATTGCTTGATCCCAGGAGACTGAGGCTGCAGTGAGCCATGATTGCACCTCTGCACTCCAGCCTGGGCAACAGAGCAAGACCCTATCTCAAAAAGAAAAGAAATTGAGACTCAGGTCTCAGAGCTGGTGAACAGTAGAGCCAGTATTTGAACCCAGGACTGCCTGACTCCAGAACCTGAGCTCTACCTTCTACTGTGCTGCCTTTCCTGGTGTGGGCAAGTGGGATTTTAGTGGGAGTAAGGTCTGCCATGGGTTAGGACATCACCTTTGGCCCAGTTTCAAAGGAAGGTGCGGACTTGAAGGACAGAAGCTCATTAGCTGAGTCTCTGGGGACCACGTTTGCAATGGTCCCACCTGCTAGCCAGATGAGCAAATAAAATTCACTCTATCAGCCAGGCGCAGTGGCTCACGCCTGTAATCCCAGCACTTTGGGAGGCAGAGGCAGGCAGATCACAAGATCAAGAGATTGAGATCATCCTGGCCAATACGGTGAAACCCCATCTCTACTAAATTTACAGAAATTAGCTGGGCGTGGTGGTGCATGCCTGTAGTCCCAGCTACTTGGGAGGCTGAGGCAGGAGAACTGCTTGAACCCGGGAGGCAGAGGTTGCAGTGAGCCAAGATTGAGCCACTGCACTCCAGCCTGGGTGACAGAGCAAGGCTCCATCTCAAAAAAAAAAAAAAAAAAAAAAAAAAAAATTCAGTCTGTCACAGAGCTGGAGGGAATTTTAGAATCATCCACAACTCTCAGACTTTATATCATGAAACAGTATAATTTTAAAATAGAGATTGACAAAGAGTTACTTTTTATAGTTAATCTTGTTCTCATTAATTTTTTGCTGCTTATTCAGTTGTTATTTTTATTAGATTTTACTTTCTGGTTTCATGAAATAATAAAGTATTTAGATTGATATTGGCAAAAGGTTATGTCGTTAATCTTGTTCTCATTAATTTTTTTGTTTATTCAGTTAGTTTATATTTTACTTTTTGGTTTCATGAAATAAAAATTTTTAAGTAAATAGAGATTGGCAAAAGGCTACTAACTCTGTAGCTAATCTTGTTCTCTTTAATATTTCTTATTAGTTTCACTACAAAATCAGCTTTCTTTGTTCAAACAAACAGTAAAAAAGGAAACAAAGTCCAAGGCTTGCTTAAGAAAAAGATGATGTTTGGTGCAGCAGCACCGTCTTCTGTCATGACCTTATTAAATGTCAAAATGCACCAAGCAGAATATTAAAATTATAAATTTAAAGCAAATGCAAGCCAAGAAACAGACATTTTCCCATTGTGATGCCGTAAGGTATTCAGATAGGAGCATAGTTCTGTGAAAGCTGCCCAGGTGTAAGGAGAGAAGATTCACATGGCAGCGAGCGCATTGCTTTTTGCCTTCTCCAGCTTATACTGAAATGTGAGGCACTCTGGATGGAAACTTTGATGCACTTAATTCTCAGGATTACTTTTTAAGAAGTTAAAAGACACAAAAAAACCAGAAAGCCCTATCTTTAACTCTCCTGTTTGTCTTTTAAACAACAACATCAGAAATAGAGGTATGCGGTTGTCCCTACACTCTGATCTTACAAAGCTCAGCTGTGTAGGTCTCCTGGGATGATTCAGGAAACTAGATAGCAATCTCTTATATTGTCTTGTAATTATGAAAATATCTTCTATCAAAATTGTCAAGTCACACATGTCTCTTCATATGAGTGAGACTAAGCATCTTTGCATATATTCATGTTCATGTACTTTTTTTTTTTCTTTCCTGAGACAGAGTTTTGCTCTTGTTGCCCAGGCTGGAGTACAATGGTGTGATATTGGCTCACTGCAACCTCCGCCTCCCAGGTTCAAGCGATTCTCCTGCCTCACGCTCCCGAGTAGCTGGGATTATAGGTGAGCACCACCATGCCTGGCTAATTTTTGTATTTTTAGTAAAGACGGGGTTTCACCATGTTGGTCAGGCTGGTCTCAAACTCCTAACCTCAGATGATCTACCCGCCCCGGCCTCCCAAAGTGCAGAGATTACAGGCATGAGCCACCACGCCCAGCCACTATTGGTTGTGTTTTTTTTTTTGTAAATTGTCCATATGCTTTGCTCACCATTCTGTGGTTCTTTTGGTTTCTTATTGATTTGAAAGTGCTATATGGTATCAATTAACCTTTTCTTTGTGATAACACCTACAATTATTTCCCCCCAGTTTGTTACTTGCCTTTTGATTTGCTTGTAGTATTTATTTTTACTATGAAAAGACTTTTTCTTCTGTGTTTTTTGTTTTACATATAATTATTTCTATATAAATGTTATTTACTTATATAAATATTTGTATTACATAATTGAATGTCTTTTCTTTTATAGCTTCTGGATTTTGAATCATAGTTTGAAAGGTCTAACTTATTCCAAGATTATAGAAGAATTCCCCATGTCATCTTTGAGTCTTTTTAGGTTTTTGTTGTTGTTGTTGTTGTTGTTGTTGTTTTTAAATATTGGACTCACTAGACAATAGTCTGGTTGTGTGTTTACATCTGAAAGGCACTTGGAGTTTATTCTGGTGCACAGTTCAAGGTATGGATCCAACTTTATTCTGCTGAGATAGCTACCAAGCTATGCCAATACCATGTATGGAATAGTCCAGCTGTGCCCTAAAGAATTGGATGCCACTTCTATAATACACTAAATATCTATGTTTTTGGGACTTGCCATTCTGTTCCATTGGTCTGCCTGTACATTCACCAGTAATACGGTGTCAATTATCGAGGCTTTCCAATATGTTTTCAAATCTGTTTGGGCAAGTCTCAGCTCCTTGCTCTTGTTCAAACTTATGTTGTCAAATCAGAACATAGAAAGGAAAAAAAAAAAATACCTTACTATCCTGTCATTTCCTTTAAAAAAGACATTAACACCAAAACAGTAAGAAGAGCAAAATCCCAGATAGTAATCCTTTAAACGGAATAATTTATCTTTATGAAAAATGTCAGACATTGTCATTATTTGCCTATTTTGCTGCAGGCCGATAAGATGAGACCAGCATTGCAGAGCCACGCTTGGTCTTGGTACCGGTGTAAGGAGAGGGAGGGCCACAAAGAGGATGTCACTGGCTAGTCAGTTGCAGGCACAGAACTCGAACTCAGGTCTTATGATCTCTGGTATTTTCCTCTTATCACCTCCTATATCCTAGGTCCACTACCCTTTACTGAGCTTTCACTCTGGGCAGGCACTTTACGTGCATTATGCATTTCCTTCTCACAACAGCCTCACAAGGAAGCTGTTCAACCCCTGTTATATGAATACACCTGTGGAAACTGAGCTTCAGGGAAGTTCAGTAATTTGCCCAAGGCCACCTGGTGGGTAAGTGGAAGAGCCTGGATTCAAACCTACATATGACTGACTTCAAAGTCTGTATTTTTAAAAAATTTTCAGTCCATTATATATCAATAGACAATTATTCTAAATTCTTTATTTTTATTTATTTTTTGCGTAGAATGAAACTTCCTTAGGTCCTGAGTAGCATGACAGCTATTAGCTTGTCAATCTTCATAAACCCCCTGGGCCAGGCCGTCTGTCCTTTCATTGATATACCTAGTATATCATGTCTTTTACTTTTTTCTTTTTCTTTTCATTTTTTAAATTTTTTTAAAATTATTATTATTTTTTTTTATGAGACGGAGTTTCGGCCTTGTTGCCCGGGCTGGAACACAATGGTGCGACCTCGGCTCACTGCAACCTCTGCTTCCTGGGTTCAAGCGGTTCTCCTGCCTCAGCCTCCCAAGTAGCTGAGATTACAGGCTCCCATCACCACGCCTGGCTAATTTTTGTATTTTAGTAGAGACAGGGTTTCACCATGTTGGTCAGGCTGGTCTCGAACCCCTGACCTCAGGTGATCCACCTACCTCTGCCTCCCAAAGTGCTGGGATTATAGGCATGAGCCACTGTGCCCAGCATGTATCAATTCTCTACTTTATTTATTTTGAGACAGGATCTCACTCTGTTGCCCACACTAGAGAGCAGTAGTGTGATCACTGCAGCCTCGACTTCCCAGGCTCAAGTGATCCTCCCACTTCAGCCTCCTGTGTAGCTGGGATTACAGGAGGCACCACCATGCCCAGCTAATTTAAAAATTTTTTTGTAGAGACGGGATTTGCTATATTGCCCAGGTTGGACTTGAACTCCTAAACTCCCTCAGTCTGCCTGCCTTGGCCTCCCAAAGTGTGGGATTACAGGCATGAGCCACTCTGCCTGGCCCAGGTATGTATCATTTCTTAGGCAGTCATGTCCATCAGGGTCAAGTCAGGAGACAGAAGCCACAGCAGTTATTGGAACAGAAAATTTAACATAAATAATTGTTAACTAGGGTTGGATGCAGTGGCTTACGCCTGTAATCCTAGCGCTTTGGGAGGCTGAGTGGGGAGGATTGCTTGAACTTAGGAGTTCAAGACCAGCCTAGGCAACATAGTGAGACCCTGTCTCTACAATAAATACATACATAATTGTTAACTAGGTATACATTTTTTTCACAAGGTAGCTGAAAGGGCAAAAGAGGGCTAAGGTATTGTGGAGAGAGCAGTGTCAGAAGCCACCACCCTTAGGGCTGGGGGAAGACAGGTAACAGGTTGGAATCATTAAAATGCAGGTGCCTGGAGGAGGGGCCCTGTGGAGCTGAAACTCAAGCACTGAGGAGGCAGCCTCACTAGCTGATGCTGTGTCTCAGCTTAGAGGAGAGGCCCTATAAAAAGGACACCCAGGCCGGGAGTGGTGACTCATGCCTATAATCCTAGCACTTTGGGAGGCCGAGGTTGGCAAATCACCCAAGGTCAGGAGTTCAAGACCAGCTTGGCCAAGATGGTGAAACCCCATCTCTACTAAAAATACAAAAATCAGCCAGGCGTGGTGGTGCATGCCTGTAGTCCCAGCTACTTGGGAGGCTGAGGCAGGAGAATTGCTTGAACCGGGGAGGTGGAGGTTGCAGTGAGCCAAGATTGCACCATTGCACTCCAGCCTAGGTGACGGAGCAAGACTCCGTCTCAGGGAAAAAAAAAAAAGGAGACCCAGACCCATGAGGCTCTGGATGAGCCCTGGAGACCACAGATTGACAAAGAGACACTCCTTGACCTTAAGTGGGAGAGAAAACAATTATTTAACCATGCCAAGAATATCTGTTAGTGGTTCCTGTTCAACATGGCAACCCAGGCACAGACATTCACCTCTCAGCCCCAGAGTGGCTCTGAGCTTAGACAGTAAGTGCGAAGAACAATTGTGCTATGAGCAGCAATCTGGATTAATGGGAAGACTATTTGTCAATCCTGTGGACACAGAACAACATCGGCCCCAGAGGGAACCCTAAGAATTACTCTAAGCAGGGGAAGCTGGCCGGACGCGGTGACTCACACCTGTAATCCCAGCACTTTGGGCGGCCAAGGCGGGTGGATCATCTGAGGTCAGGAGTTTGAGACCAGCCTCGCCAACATGGTGAAACCCTATCTCTACTAAAAATACAAAAAAAATTAGCCGGGCGTGGTGGCACATACCTGTAATCCCAGCTATTCAGGAGGCTGAGACAGGAGAATCGCTTGAACCCGGGAGGCGGAGGTTGCAGTGAGCCAAGATTGCGCCATTGCACTTCAGCCTGGGGGACAGAGCAAGACTCCGTCTGAAAAAAAGAAAAAAGAAAACAGTGGCAGATTTGGCTGTGGTCAGCCTGGCCAATATGGTGAAACCTTGCCTCTACTAAAACTACAACAAAATTAGCCCGGCCTATGTGAAGTTTTCATAGTAAAAGATGAAAACTTTCCAGGCGCGGTGGCTCACGCCTGTAATCCCAGCACTTTGGGAGGCCGAGGCGGGCGGATCACGAGGTCAGGAGATGGAGACCATCCTGGCAAACACGGTGAAACCCTGACTCTACTAAAAATACAAAAAAAAAAAAAA
>NC_045434.1:198216904-198218630 GCF_002776525.5 Piliocolobus tephrosceles | reverse complement strand
AAAAAAAAAAAAAAAATTAGCCGGGCGTGGGGGCGGGCGCCTGTAGTTCCAGCTTCTCAGGAGGCTGAGGCAGGAGAATGGCGTGAACCCGGGAGGCGGAGCTTGCAGTGAGCCGAGATTGCGCCACTGCACTCCAGCCTGGGAGACAGCGAGACTCCGTCTCAAAAAAAAAAAAAAAAAAAAGATGAAAACTTAGTGTCACTGAGCACTTACTAGGAGCTAAGCACTGGATATACAGTGGAGAAGGAGAGAGAGTGCCCATCCCCCATGCAGAGCAGTCAGAAATTAAAGCAAACCACATAAAGTGTGGTGAATGTTATAACTGAGGGAGCAATGACACTTCACAGTGTCAGGACGAAACAGGCAGCGAGAGAACCAGGAAAGGGAAATGGAAGCTGTGGGCGTGGCCCTAGCAGTGACAGAGCAGGCAGTGTATCTCGTGCCTGGAGCCTGTCCTGACCCGGTCCCCAGGACGCAGGGCAAAATGAAAATGGAGGGGCCCTTAGTTCCAAAACCAAGAAAAAGTGCCACCAAGAGACTTCTAAAAGCTTTTTTCTCTCTTTAATAAGAGTCTCTCTCTTGACTTTTTAAATGTGTTACTTAATGTCATTTTCAGTAAAGGCAAATTAAAATTTTAAATGATTAGCATGAATTTTTTACCCATTCATCTTTATTTTCTTCAATACCCATTTTAAATGCAAATATAAGCACACTTAACTTGTATCGGTAATCACTGAAAGTACAGAATTTGTATTTCATAGCTCATACATATGTATATTGTTCTTACCAAAACAGTGAGAACCCTGCATGAAACACACTCGACTGTGTTTATTTCATTGATTGCACATGTTCTACCACCTCTCTCTGCCTTCAGCTTGCTGATGAGTCAAGAAGGACTAAAAGGAAATGCCAGTAGTCCCAGCTACTCAGGAGGCCGAGGCAGGAGGATCGCTTGAGCCCAGGAATTTGACTCTACAGAAACTAAAAATTATTAGCCAGGAGTGGTGGCACACGCCTGTGGTCCTATCTGCCCAGGAAGCTGAGGTGGGAGGATGACTCGAGCCCAGGAGTTCAAGGCTGCAGTGAGCTATGATCATACCATTGCGCTCCAGCCTGAGTAACAGCAAGACCCCAATTCTTAAAAAAAAAAAAAAAAAAAGACTGAAAGGAAAAGCCACTGTGGGTTGCCCCACCTTTTCCTGTCTCTCTATGTCATCATTTTCAGTGTAAGCAGTTGGCTGACACAGGAAGTAACATTAGTAAGGAGGACATGATAGGGTTCCTTGCCCACAGCCACCTTTCTGTGTTTAAAGAAAGTTTGGGTTGGAGGAGAAAGCGTGGCCTCCCTATTAGGACAGCCCTTCCCCATTCCCTCCCCCGCCCCCCCCTACAGAATCATAAACATAACACACCTACCTTGTTTAAAGACAGGGTCGGCCTGGCACGGTGGCTCACACCCTGTAATCCCAACACTTTGGGAGGCTGAGGCAGGCAGATCACCTGAGGTCAAGAGTTCGAGACCAGCCTGGCCAATATGGTGAAACCTTGCCTCTACTAAAACTACAAAAAAATTAGCCAGGTGTGGTGGCACGCCTATAATCCTAGCTACTGGGTAGCCTGAGGCAGGAGAATCACTTGAACCCTGGAGGCGGAGGTGGCTATGAGCCGAGATCACACCACTGCACTCCAGCCTGGGCAACAAAGCAAGACTCTGTCTCCAAAAAAA
>NC_045434.1:198208443-198216804 GCF_002776525.5 Piliocolobus tephrosceles | reverse complement strand
AGTAGAGATGGGATTTTGCCATATTGGTCAGGCTGGTCTCGAACCCCTGGCCTTAAATGATCTATCCACCTTGGCCTCCCAAAGTGCTGGGATTATAGGTGTAAGCCACTGCACCCGGCCATCACACACTTACCTTGGACCTGCTTTGCGCACATGTGATGGATCCAACAGAACTCAGTGCTCGGGGCATGGTGAATGCTATATGTGAATAGGCAGCAAAAAACAGCAGACACATATACTGTGCCAATCTGCCCATGGCTGCCTTGTCCCATCTGACTTTGCTTACAGATGGAAAAATCTTCAGAGATGAGATTGTTAAGGATTTCAAGATGATAAACGCAGGGCATTTAAACCAAGTGTGATGCCCACTGGAGTGTGGGGCACTGTGCACCTGCACAGCCCACAGTGCCCGGGAAGCAGGCCCTGGATATCTGTCCAGCGGAGGCCTTTCCAGGACACTCAGGCAATGCCCACTTCTTTGGACTAAAAATCACAAACTGGTAGGTTCTTAGTGTGAAAGCTGCTCTGAAGCCAGCTCAAGACATGCCTCATCTAAGAGAGCACGTTCCTAAAAGTTGTAGGCATCAGTTTCTATCGAAATAAGTTATGATGATTTAAAGAAAGAAGGAAAACAGACTCTGCTGCTTTGTGGGCACTTGCACTACACTGCTGCCTTTTTAAAAATCAAAGACTTGTGAATCAAGAAAAAGCTCAGCACCGCGTAGGAAACCTTTGAAGTAAAAGAGAGATACAGATGGCAGGGCTCTGAGTCAATTCACTTCAAGCCAAATCACCTGACACCAACAGCCTGATTGGTCTAATGTCCCGCTTGGATAAATGCTAATTTGGCCAGGCGCGGTGGCTCACACCTGTAATCCCAGCACTTTGGGAGGCTGAGGCAGGCAGATCACCTGAGGTCAGGAGTTCGAGGTCAGCCTGGCCAACATGGCAAAACCCAGTCTCTACTAAAAATACAAAAATCAGCCAGGTGTGGTGGCATGCGCCTGTAATCCCAGCTACTAGGGAGGCTGAGGCAGAAGAATCGCTTAAACCAGGGAGGTGGAGGTTGTGGTGAGACAAGATCATACTACTGCACTATAGCCTGGGCAACAGAGGAAAAAAAAAATTATATTTCAATTGGACCCTTATATCTCAGACTTCACCAGACCATGACTGGCTAATAATGCTTTTCCTTTTTGTATCAGATGACTCCATCACAAGCTCCTAATAGCTGGAAATCATCCGACCTCAGTGTGACATTTTCTCTCCCCCATCCCCATCTTCTGTTTTTTTTTTTTTGGAGACATTCTCAGGGAATGCTTTGAGCGTACCGTGTACTCTGCAACATCTCTTGGGTTTTCTCATCTTGCTCAGCTATTGTTGCCCCTCAAGACCAGCACACGGCAGCCCCTTGCTGCTCACCTCCCATTGCCAGGGGCTCCCCACCTGCTCTGCCTTCCACCGTGGGTTTTCCCCACAAAGCAGGGCACAGGCCCTCAACAGCCCCTGGAAATGGCTCCATGACAGCCTACAGGCCATGCCTAACCTCAAAAGACTTAATGAGCAGGGTTCCCCCCACCAATCCTCCATCCACGTAAGCCTTCACGGTTCAGGGGCAGCTCTCTTTCCCTCCACCAGGAATCTCCAAGTACCAGAGAAGCTAGACCTGTTGGATTCCACTGGGCCCAAGTCTTTCCTCAAGAACTTAAGCTACATCTCCTTTCTCAAAGAGCCCGACACCGCTGGCCCTCCCAGAACTGAGGCAACTCAAGTCTTCACCCTTAAAGTCAAAAAGTATTTCAGGCCAGGCAAGGTGGCTCATGCCTGTAATCCCAGCACTTTGGGAGGCTGAGGCAGGAGGATCACTTGAGACCAGGAATTTGAGACCAGCCTGGCAACATAGCGAGACCCTGTTTCTATAAAAAATAAAAACCTAGCCAGGTGTGGTGGCTCACACCTGTAGTCCCAGCTACCTGACAGGCTGAGGTGGAGGACAGCTAGAGCCCAGGAGTTGAAGGTTAAAATGAGCTATGATTGCGCCACTACACTCCAGCCTGGGCAACAGAGTGAGACTTGGTGTCAAAGAAAAAGAAAGAAAAGAAAAACATTTCAAATGGTAGATTTTTTTCAGCTTCAGATTTTTTTTTTTTTTTTTTTTTGGGACAAGGTCTCGCTCCATTTCCCGGGTTGGAGTGCAGTGGTGCAATCATAGCTCACTGCGACCTCTAACTCCTGGGCTCAAGCGATCCTCTAGAACAGATAGGTGCTTAGCAGCACACCAGCTAATTTTTAAATTTTAAACATTTTTTTCCTCTAGGTGGGGTCTCCCTATGTTGCCCAGGCTGGTCCCAAACTCCTGGCCTCAAGCAATCTTCCCATCTTGGCCTCCCAAGGTGCTGGGATTGCAGGTGTGAGCCATCGTGCCCAGCCCAGAATTTTTATTCAGGTCTTCACCAAGGAACCCATTGCATTCAGGGTGATGTCAATCCAGCCGGTCAGGCCACAGCAACATCAAGGCAAATGCTGGCAGCTTTTGAAACCATTCATGGGGCTGCGTGTATTGCAGCAGGACCATTCACCATGATCTCTGGTTTGATGGCATAGGTGGGTTTTCTTTTTTTTTTTTTTTTATACTTTAAGTTCTAGGGTACATGTGCACAACGTGCAGGTTTGTTACATAGGTATAAATGTGCCATATTGGTGTGCTGCACCCATCAACTCGTCATTTACAGTAGGTATATCTCCTAATGCTCTCCCTCCCCTGGTCCCCCAGCCCCCTACAGGCCCCGGTGTGTGATGTTCCCGCCCTGTGTCCAAGTGTTCTCATTGTTCAATTCCCAAGCATAGGTGGGTTTTCAATGTCATCTAGATCTTTTGGGATGCTACCTGCAGCATAGGTAGAAGAAAGACCATGTGGCCTATCAAGTCATAACAAGCACAGGGGCAGGACTCTGGGAGGCAGCATGGCATCGTGGCAAAGAGTGCCAGGCTCTGGTGTTCACTCTCTGCGATGACTTTGAGAAAGTACATAACCCCGCCAGGCCTCTGTTTCCTCATCTGTAAAACTGTGATAGTAATATTTCATTCCTTGTAGGTGTTTATAAGGACTGAATATAGAACAATGCCTCACACATGGTAAGACCTCAATAATATTCGCTGGGTTTTTTTGTTTTGTTTTGTATTTTTTGAGACAGAGTCTCACACTGTTGCCTGGGCTGGAGTGCAGTGCTGGGATCATGGCACATGCAACCTCTACCTCCCAGGTTCAAGTGATTCTTCTTGCCTCAGCCTCCCAGGTAGCTGGGATTACAGGTGCCTGGCTAAGTTTTTTTGTATTTTTAGTAGAGGCGGGGTTTCACTATGTTGGCCAGGCTGGTCTTGAACTCCTGATCTCGTGATCCGCCTACCTCGGCCTCCTGAAGTGTTGGGATTACAGGCATAAGCCACTGCACCCGGCCAATAATGTTAGCTCTTGTTACTATTTTTCTTTAAGCCATGGAGCAGTGTAAGTAGAGATGCAGCCGCCAGGCAGAAGGCAAAGAGCTTTGTGCCTCCCTTGTAGCTTCCTGCCTTTCATGTGGGTCTTGAGGCTACATTTTGGACACAACAGGGAGGGAGAGGGATTACTATTCCAAAGATACCGATCCACTTCTCAACGGACATTTACAAGTTTAACTGTGCCTCCAAATTTGTGGGTATCTTTTTGAAGACCCACTTGGGGCCTCTGAGATGACAAAACCAGTCTGATTCCTGCTGAGGGATAAAGGCCTCTTTGTTGCCAAGATCCAGTGCAAGTTCTTAGGCTGTTTTCTCTCAGTTCCAAACCTATCGCTGCCTTTGGAATGTTGGAGCTGGAACTCTCCAAAGCATCTCTCTCTTTTACCAGCTGCTCCCTGTGAGGGGCCTGTGAGGGAAACTGAGGCTGGAGGAGGCAGAAAGGACTTGCTCTTTCTTATCCACTTCCTGTTTCTACACACATCACCCCAGGAATGCAACTTTGCTCTAGCTTAGCAGCAGCTGAATCTAGTTGTGTGATTCTTTCCAATTCTTGCACGACCAGCTTCATAGAACCTCCCCCAATCCGAGACAACAGCTCTCCTTCCTCAGAGTTCTATGTCCCAGGTCCACAGGGCCCCTCCTCTTACTTTTCTTTAAAAAAACTGTTTTTTATATATAATGCACATACTATACAATGTATTCATTTACAGTGTGCAATCTGGCCGGGTGCAGTGGTTCACGCCTGTAATCCCAGCACTTTGGGAGGCCGAGGCGGGCGGATCACGAGGTCAGGAGATCGAGACCATCTTGGCTAACACGGTGAAACCCCGTCTCTACTAAAAATACAAAAATTTAGCCGGGCGTGTGGTGGGCGCCTGTAATCCCAGCTGCTTGGGAGGCTGAGGCAGGAGAATGGTGTGAACCCAGGAGGCGGAGCTTGCAGTGAGCCAAGATCGCGCCACTGCACTCCAGCCTGGGTGACAGAGTGAGACCCTGTCTCAAAAATAAATAAAAAATAAAAAAATAAAGTGTGCAATCCAATAGTTTTAGTATATCACAAATATATGCATCACCACAGCTAATTTTAGAATATTTTCATCAATTCAAAAGAATACAGGAAAAAAAAAAAAATAACGAGTGTTGGAGATGAGGTACAGAAATTGGGAACTCTTCTGCAGCACTGGTGAGAAAGAAAATGATGCCGAGGTGGGTGGATCACAAGGTCAGGAGTTCGATACCAGCCTGACTGACATGGTGAAACCCCATCTCTACTAAAAATAGAAAAATTAGCCAGGCGTGGTGGTGGGCACCTGTAATCCCAGCTACTCAGGAGGCTTAGCAGGAGAACTGCTTGAACTCGGGAGGAGGAGGTTGCAGTGAGCCGAGATTCTGCCACTGCACACCAGCCTGGGTGACAAAGCAGGACGAGAGAGAGAGAGAGAAAGAGATAGAGAGAGAGGAAAAATGATGCAACCACTGTGGAAAACAGTATGGTGGTTTCTGTAAAAATTAAAAATAGGCCGGGCATAGTGGCTCAAGCTTTTAATCCCAGCACATTGGGAGATCGAGGTGGGCAGACCACTTGAGGTCAGGAGTTCAAGACCAGTCTGGCCAACATGTGAAACCCTAGCTCTACTAAAAAATACAAAAATTAGCTGGATGTGGTGGCACATGCCTGTAGTCCCAGCTACCTGGGAGGCTGAGGCACAAGAATTGCTTGAACCTGGGAGGTGGAGGCTGCAGTGAGCCGAGATGTGCCACTGCACTCCCACCTGGGCAACAGAGTGAGACTCCATCTCAAAAATAATAAATAAATAAGTGCAAGTCTAAAAAACAATTAAAAATAGAATTATCACATGATCCAGCAATTCTTCTTCTGAGTTATATATACACAAAAAAGTGAAAGCAGATGTATTAGTCTGTTCTCACGCTGCTAATAAAGACACACCTGAGACTGGGTAATTTATAAAGGAAAGAGATTTAATTAACTCACAGTTCCACATGGCTGGGGAGGCCTCACAGTCATGGCAGAAAGCGAATGAGAAGCAAAGTCACATTTTACACAGTGGCAGGCAAGAGAACGCTTGTGCAGGGGAATTCCCATTTATAAAACCATCAGATCTCGTGAGACTTATTCATTACCAGGAGAACAGCATGGGAAAGACCTGCCCCTGTGATTCAGTTACCTCCCACTGCGTCCCTTCCCTGACACGTGGGAATTTTGGGAGCTACATTTCAAGATGAGATCTGGGTGGGGGTCACAGCCACACCATATCAGCAGGGTCTCAAACAGGTATTTGTACACCCACATTCGCAGCAGCATTCATGATTGCCAAAAGATGGAAGCAAGCTAAGTGCCCATCAGTTGATAAACAGAATGTGGTCTCTCCACACAATGGAATATCATTCAGCCTTAAAAACGAAGGAAATTGGCCTGGCGCAGCAGCTCACGCTTGAAATCCCAGCACTTTGGGAGGCCAAGGTGGGTGGATCACGAGGTCAGGAGATTGAGACCATCCTGGCCAACATGGTGAAACCCCATCTCTACTAAAAATACAAAAAAAAAAAAAAAAATTAGCTGGGTGTGGTGGCAGGCGCCTGTAGTCCCAGCTACTCGGGAGGCTGAGTCAGGAGAATGGCGTGAACCCGGGAGGTGGAGCTTGCAGTAAGCCGAGATCATACCACTGCACTCCAGCCTGGGTGACAGAGAGAGACTCCGTAAAAAAAAAAAAAAAAAAAAAAGGAAATTCTGACCCATGATATAGCATAGATGAACCTTGAAGCTATTAAACCAAGTCCAATCAGCCAGTCTCAAGGGGACAAATATTATGTGACTCCTCTTATATGAGGTACCTAGAGGATCAAATTTATAGAGACAGAAAGTAGAAAGGCAGCTACCAAGGGCTGGGGGAGAGGGAACTGGAAAGTCAGTGGGTCCAGGGTTTCATGGGCACAGAGTTAAAGGGTACAGTTTCATGGTTACAGAGTTTCAGTTTTGCAAGATGAAAAGCGTTCTGGAGATGGATGGAGTTTGAGGTTGCAGTGAGCTGTGATGGCACCCTGCACTGCAGCCCGGGCAACAGAGTGGGACCTCCTCTCAAAAAAGAAAAAAAGAATTGTTACCTAGACATAAAGTATTACCTAAGTAACTGAACGGGTAAACGCTCTGAAGAATCATGGAGGTAGCGACTATGGAGAGCTATGTCCATTCCTCAGACCAAGGGAAGCAAGGAAGAGGCTCTAATTATTACATCAGTGCACATCAGGGAAAATGTACTTAATGCCACCGAATTGTATGCTTAAAAATAGTGAAAAGAGTAAATTTGATGTTAGGTGTATTTTACCACAATTAAAAAAGAAACCCTATACTCTTTGTCACTGCCTGGTACCCCCTAATTCCTAGCCCCTGGCAAGCACCAATCTATCTTCTGTCTCTATAGGGTTCCCTATTCTGGATTTTCCTAGGAATGAAATCATGTATGGGCTTTGGTGATTGACTTTTTTGACTTAGCATAATACTTTCAAGGTTCATCCAAGTTGTAGCACGTACTTCCTTTTCATGTCTGAATCACCTCTTCTAAAGTTTAATCATTACAGCCTCTTCCTTTGGTTTCCTTGGTCCTAGGAATGGACGTAGCTCTGTATAGTTGCTACCACCATGATTCTTTAGAGTTTTACCCATTCAGTTACTTAGGTAATAGCTTTATGTCTAGGTAACAATTTCTTTTTTCTTTTTCAGAGGAGGTCTCACTCTGTTGCCCAGGCTGCAGTGCAGTGGTACGATCACAGCTCACTGCAACCTTGAACTCTTGGGCTTAAGCAATCCTCCTACCTCAGCCTTCCGAATGGCCAGGACTACCAACACACGCCCCCACACCTGCTAATTAAACATTTTTTTTCGTAGAGACGGGGGTCTCTCTATGTTGCCAAGGCTGGTCTCGAACTCCTGGCCTTAAGGGATCCTCTTGCCTCAGCCTCCCAAAGTTCTAGGATTACAGGCACAAGCCACTGCTCCTGGCCAACAATTCTTTATATTAAATTATTTCTGTTTAACTCACTGATGTAATTTCTGTCTCTTGACAAAACCCTGATGGATACTTAAGAAAATTCACTCATTTGAATCCCTGGGCTGCTCAAGCAGCTGCCCATTTTTAATGTTCTATTTTCTCCTTTGCTCTCTGCCTGTCCCTTCTTCCTTCTGATTATGGCCATCTAGCTCTTATTCTTCACCATCTGCAGCTCAAATTAATTAGGAAATAAAATCTCCTCCCCCCAAATTCCAGGATTGCAACATTTAAAGAGCAGCTCCTTCCAGTGTGAAGCTGTAGGTACTGATGCCCTTGAAGATAACAGATCTGTAGTTAATTCAGCAGCTTCCGAATCTTCAGGCAAATGGGATTGATTCTTTCTAATTTAGAGCAACGCTGCAAGATGAAACCTTACCCGGCATCCAGGCCTCCAAACATGCTGAAGACATATTTCCATACCAGATCCTCAAAAGTATGCAGGTGT
Organism: Piliocolobus tephrosceles; assembly: GCF_002776525.5. Lineage (NCBI taxonomy): Eukaryota > Metazoa > Chordata > Mammalia > Primates > Cercopithecidae > Piliocolobus > Piliocolobus tephrosceles. Next base: position 198,208,794 of record NC_045434.1, on the reverse strand, counting down.
GGTTTTTTTTAAGACATGTTTCTTTTTAATGAAAATGCAATAGTTATTGATTGCCAACCTTGTTATTGAAAGTTTACACTTTTCTAGGTGCTGTCACAAACGGTTCATTTGAGCCTCCAAACCATCTTAGAAGGGCGGTAGCACTGTTATTTCCACTGAGCTGAAGAGCCAGGCTTAACGAATGTGAGGTTTGCTTAATGTTAAACAGCCACTTGTAGTTAGTAGCGCAAGCAGGATGGGAGCCTGAGTGTTCTGAAGATGTGAAGTTTTTTTTTTTTTTTTTTTTTTTTTGGGCGGGGGGTGGTGCTCTGTCGCCCCGGCTGGGGGGCAGTGGCCGGATCTCAGCTCACT